>NC_056739.1:1666334613-1666464613 GCF_019279795.1 Protopterus annectens
AGTTAACTTTGGGTACTTTAGAAGAAAGACGTAACTAACATAAATTCCAACAGGTGAAATTACAGCATGTAGAACTTTGAATTGACTATGAGTTACCAGAAATGAGGCAACGCTGAAAACATAGTTAATACTGTCTAAACAGACAAATACCTCCTCTTTAGGAGTGCCAAGTTATTTCCTCTTACCGCTGAAATTTGAAATTAATGTTTCCTGTTGCAGCATTCATATCTAATGGTGAGAAAAAATAATTCTAGTCTATATACAGAAGTCTTTGTGATTTTTTTTTATTATATACAATATGGTGCAATTTTATCTACATTTTTGCTGTATGCTTTACCTTATTAGATAATTACATTTTTTTATATTTTTCATTGTTTCGCAAAAACTTAACAAACAGACAAATAAAAACAAAATGCTACAGGTATCAATTTTGTACCCTGCCTTAAACCTTACTTATATCTTGGAAAAATAGTCAGACTGGATAGAGGTATAAGCACCTTTGTAGAGGACTTGGATCTTAGCATGCTAACTAGTAAAGATGGGGTTAAATTACAGGGTGTTTCAAGTGAATTTGGCATTTTGAATGATGTTAAACTGCAATGTACTTTTCTGGTTGGTTCCCAGCAGAAGAATCACAGAATGAATGGAATGCTTAAAGCAACAATTTAAGTCTAATAATACTTCTTAGTATGAGAGAGGTCTGACCAAGTCCAGCAGCATGTTATATTGTAGTACCCGGTAGCATTATGCAAAGGACAGCATTGTTCTACTACCACTGACAAGTGCTGAAGACAGATCATATTATTAATACGAGGTGCAGTGCAAAAGGCCTCACACAGGGGACAATTCCAACAGTTGTGAAGGGTTCAGCTGAGATTTTCTTATGAGAGGAATGGTAGATCTTCCTTAAGAGGAAGTGCTGCAATAGTTGGATTTATGCTCATTATCAGGAAAGTGAAAAAAGGGGTGTAATCTGGGCTGACATAATACTAAAGAAGAGGTAAGTTTTAATTATTTACTTGTTTGTTTGAATATTAGACAAACAAAGCTGCCCTATACGGACCCTTTTCAGCCATGACGTGGCCCACAAGTGCAAGGAAAAAATACAGTACTTAGATTGACTGAAGCCCTTTTCAGTCACAACTTGGGTCCTTATGGCAAACTGATAAATATAATAAAATGAGAGCTGTAATGCAATTAAAAATTGTAATATTTGTGTACATTGGATATACCTGAGGTACCCATTTGATATTGCAAGACTTGATAGTATGGAGTACCAGAACAGTGAGACTGTGTGACAAAAAGGCAGATTTACACATACAAAGTCTAAGATTCCTGTTTCTCAAAACATTCCATTTTCTCCCAGGAATTCTGATGGCAGCATTGGTATATATAAGTCAAAAGGGCTGGGGAGGGATTTCCGCCACATCAAGGTCAGCAATAGAGTGTACTCCCCACAAAAAAAAAAAAACTTTGAAGGAGAAAATAAGAAGTTATGTACTCACCATAACGTTCCATGTGAGTTGTTCATCTCGCCTTCATTTGTTACTGATGGGTTATAGGCTCTGGTATGGACGTTTGCAAAGCTCGAGGTTTACCAGTAGCTCGAGACCAAGCCCCTTATCCCATGATGCACTGAGATTTACCTCAGATCTTGTTTGCTGTGTGTACTATAGTCATATAACTGGACTACCCACCCATGGAGAGGAAGAAGAATTGAGCAACCAGGATGAGACCAACCTCTAGGTCAACTATCAGCCAGGAGGGAGGGACATAAGAATGAAGGCAAGATGAACAAAGTACAGTTGTGTACACTTACCATAAATGTACATGTTCGAGTGTCTTCACTATTGCAGTCATCACTGTAGGGTTCTTCCTGCCGGTAGGCAGCCCCCGGTCAGCCAGAATCCCAAAGTCTGGGTCCGTCATCTGCTGTGTACTCACCCTCCCTGATGTCAGTGCGCCAGGGGTACAAAGCTCCCAGCCGACACCATGTTCTCCAGTTTTTCTTGCCCCAGATGTCAGGTGCCCAAAAGTAAAGGCTAAAAGTAAAACAAAAATGTAACTTACAACAAACCCCATACCCTGTAGCAAATACACCTCAGAAGAAGGGTGAAACAGGGAACCACACCAATAAAAGTTTAAGAGGGGACAGGAGGGTGGGTAACCCAGACTGCAACAGTGAAGACACTCGAACATCTACATTTATGGTAAGTGTACACAACTGTACTATGTTCATCGTGTTTCACCATTGCAGTCATCACTGTAGGGTTGAATCCCAAAGCTGAGATAAAGGGTGGTGGTTATTGAGTAGAAGTGGTGGCTAGAAGGCCTTGCAAGACTGCAGAAGCAAAGCCTGCCCTGGACTTAGAATAAAGAGGGAGATTATAGTGCTTAGAGAAAGTATGCACTGAACTCCAAGTTGCAGCTTCCAAAATATCTTTGGTAGGTACTCCCCTGAGAAAAGCAGCTGAAGTAGCAGCGGCTCTGGTAGAGTGAGTCCTAATTTTTCCTGGGATTTGCTTTCCATGATGAGAGTAACAAAATCTGATTCCATGAGCAATCCATTTAGAAATGGTCTGTTTTGAAATAGCTTTGCCTTGGGAATTTGCCACATAAGAAATAAACAGTTGTTCTGTTTTCCTGATATCCTTGGTTCTATCCAGGTAAAAGCAAAGCTGCCTGTGCACGTCCAAGGAATGCAAGATCCTCTCCCCCTTATTTTGTGGATTAGGGAAAAAAGTTGGCAGGTGAATAGTTTGGTTTAAAGCCACTTTAGAAACCACTTTAGGCATGAAAGTAGGGTTAGTCCACAAAGAAACCCTGTCTTGATGAAAAATAATGTAAGGTTCCACAGCCATGAGCGCTTGTAACTCCGAGACTCTCCTGGCTGAAGTTAAAGCCAGTAGGATAACAGTCTTCCATGATAAATACTTTATATCAGATGTGGCAGCAGGCTCAAAAGGAGGCAGAGTAAGTTTTTCCAGGACATAATTGAGGTCCCAGGCAGGAATGGGTGGTGTCCTAGGGGGCTTTAAATTCTTTGCTCCTCTGAGATATTGTTTCAGAAGTGGATGTGAAAAAATTGGAGGATCTGTATTATAATGTGCAGAGATAGCTGAGGCATGTATTTTTATGGAGGAAAAAGATAAACCCTTATGCAACATATCTGTTAGGTAATGTAAAATCAATGGAATATTTGGAATGAGAGGATATGAATCCTGAGCATGCATCCAGGTGCAAAATCTCTTCCATTTACCTTCATAAGATTTCCTAGTGCTAGGCCTTCTGGCTTCTAAGATAACATCCATGACCTGTTTGGAAAGGGTAGGATTAATCATAGACCCTGAATACGCCATGCTGCCAGGCTGAGAGTTTTGATATGAGAGTGCAGGACCTGGCCCTGATGGTGAGACAAAAGATTTGGAATCTGAGGTAGAATCCAAGGAGGTTCCTGGGATAGATTTATCAGTGTTGAGTACCAAAATTGTCAAGGCCAATTCGGGGCTAGTAAGATCAGCTTTGGTTTGTCCTGTTTTATTTTTAATAACACCCTTGGTAGAAGAGGTAGTGGTGGAAAAGCATACCCCGAGAGGTTCCTCCATCTGAATGAGAGAGCATCCACTTTCCATGCTAGGTTGTGATATGTCCTTGTGCAAAAATTCTGTAACTGGTAGTTGTGGGGAGATGCAAATAAATCTATGTCCGGGCAGCCCCAGGCTTCTGTAATCATCTTGAATATTTGGGTGTTTAGCATCCATTCGTGTGGGTCTGACAGGTTCCTGCTCAGGCTGTCTGCCAGAGTGTTTTGTTTCCCTGGCAGGAATTGAGCCTGTAGATCCACTTTGCAAGCTAGTGCTGTGTTCCATAGAGTCATGGCTAGTCTGCAAAGGGGGTAGGAGTGTGAACCCCCTTGCTTGTTTATGTACCACATAACTGTGGTGTTGTCTGTCCATATCAGTAGCTGCCCCAGCTGTAGAAGATCCCTGAAAGCCAAGAGGGCATTCTGCACAGCTAACATCTCTTTTAAATTGATATGTAGATGCTTCTGATCCTCTGTCCAAAAACCTTGCAGGCCTTTCCCCTGCAAGTGGGCTCCCCATGCATAATCCAAGGTGTCCGTGGTGATCACTTGGTAAGCTGGAGGTAGACTGAAGGCTTTCCCTTTGCTTTGAAGATATGCCATGGCCCACCAATGGAATTCCTTTTGCAGGCAAGGCAAGACAGCAATCTCTGTTTTTAGACTGTGACAATGCTGGGACCATACGCTTTTTAGGTACCATTGTATCTTCCTCATATGCAGTCTTGCATATGGTATGAGTAGGATGCAGGAGGCCATGTAACCCAAAGCCTGCAGGAATTTCCTTGCAGTTAGCTGAGACATTAACGCCAGGCTTTTGAAAGTTGAAGCCAGCTGTAGTTGTTTTTCTGATGTCAGGAATGCCATCTGGGTTGTTGTGTTTAAAAGAGCACCCAGGAAAGTTATCTGTTGAGTGGGTGTCAAATTTGACTTTTTTACATTCACAGTGAATCGCAGGTACTTGAGTAGATTCAGAACAAATTCCAGGTGCTGGAGTAAAATGTCCTTGCTGTCTGCTTGAATAAGGCAGTCATCCAGATAAGGGTAAATATGAATTCCCTTGAGTCTGCAGTAAGCTACTACTGGTGCCAGGCACTTGGTAAAGACCCTGGGCACAGTAGACAAGTCAAAGGGCAGCGCAGAGAATTGGTAATGTTTTGAGCCTGCCTTGAACCTGAGGTATCTTCTGCACTCCTGTCTGATAGGAATGTGTAGGTAAGCCTCCTTTAAATCCAATGTCACCATCCATGCATTTTTGCTCAACATTGGCAGGAGCTGCTGCAGAGTAAGCATCTTGAACTTTGGTATCTCCAGGAAAGTATTTAAGACTGACAGATCCAGGATGGGTCTCCAAGTATTTTGCTTTCTGGGAACTAGAAAAAGTCTTGAATAAAAGCCTTGTCCCATCTCTGAATTTGGAACCAGTTCTATGGCCCTCATAGCCATGAGGGACCTCACCTGTTTTAATGTCTCTGCCCATTGAGTTTTTGGTAGGTCCAGCCATCCGTTTGGTTTTGGTAAGGTGTGAAAGTGGAATTTGTATCCTCTTAAAACTACATCCAGAACCCACATGTCTTGGGTTATGTAAGTCCAATTTCAGTGAAAAAGAGAGTTTTCCTCTCAGAGGAGCTTCCAGGAGAGAGGTTCCTGGAGCCATGCAGGGGGAGTCATTCAGCCTGTTTCCTATAAGGTTGAGACCTATCTTTTCCACCCCTGGGGGTGGAAGCACTCCACTGTCTAGGTCTATAAGAGGTCTGTGCTTGGGCCCTCCCTCTGGGGCACCTATATCTACCCCTCTGTGGCCTGTCTGAGCTGGGAAAGGAGGACAAATTTTTAGCTGGCCAATTTCTGCTAAATCTAGGAGGCTGAACTTGTAAGAAATCCTTAACCGTTTGCATGGATTTTGCCTTATCCTCCATTTTCTTTATAACCTCTTCAGCCTTAGACCCAAACAGAACATTATGTTGAACAGGAGCATCCATTAACTTTGCTTTCACTTGATCAGGCAAATTTTGTTCCTTTAACAAAGGATGCCTTCTAATGACTGTGCCAGTGGCAGCCGCCCTGCAAGAGGCCTCCAAAGCATCAAAACCACAGTGTAAGGTATGTTTCCCCACCTGCTCAGTAGCATACATCAAGTCATGTAATTCCTTATTGTCTGCACATGCAGAAATGGTACCCAGTTTTTGTTTCATAACAGACAGAAGGTATTGCTGATATTTCAACATATGGAATTGACAATTTAAAGCCCTAATAGATAAAGTAGCAGAAGTGTACACTTTTTTGCCCCATCTCTCCAAAGCTCTAGAGTCCTTATCTGATGGAATGGGGTTCTTAGCAGTGGCGACCTTAACACCCTTAGGACCCTGAGAAATGATTTCTGGATCAGCAGTAGGATTTTTATAAAGAAACTGGTGGGAGTCAGGGACTCTGTAATATCTATCAGGCTTAGCAGGGGCCGGAGGAAAGGAGTCAGGACTTAAATTAGACTCAGAAAAGACATCATCCACAATATCCAAAATAGGAGGAATAGCCAGGGGTCTGTGTTGGGGAAGAAGAAGGAAATCCCTAAGCCTTCTCTTAGATTCAGAGTACTCCTGTCCTTCCCAGTGAAAATGTTCCCTCATGTCATGTAAAGTTTCCCCAAAAGAATAATCCTCAGGAGGAGAAGCTGAAGGAATGGATTCCTCAGCATCAGAATCCTCATAAGGAGGGAAAGTATAATCCTGATCAGAGGAAGACACTGAAGAGATAGATGCCTGATCAGAGGATTCATAATCCAATTCTTATCTTGGCCTTTTGTCTGGAGGGGGATGTGAACCCCTAATCATAGTTAGCAAGTCCTCCACCATTTTAAGCATTTGTTTTGAGATTTAGGTCCCAGATCAGAGGAGGCCTGGGCTTGAGTCTTTGTTTTAGAAGGAGTCTTTGCCTTTGCCTTTACCTGAAGCTGCGTAGGCCTGAAAACCCCCTCGTAAGCCGGTACCTGCACAGCGGCTCCGGACCCATCCGAGGGAACATTATCTGAAGGTCCTGCACCTGGAGTATTCGAAGGCCTAGTTGGCTCCTCGTGGGAGTCCGTTTCGGCAAGCGGTTCTATAATGGCCAATGACAGGCGCTGCGAAAGCGCCTCACTGACGACGGCCGAACCGGCAGCTGGCCCTGATTGTAAACTGTCGTCTGATTTGGACCTCGGAGGCCTATCCTTATCCTTGCACCTTTTATGAACTCCGGTAGTCGGAAGCGTGTCCAACGACATGTTATAATTAAATCGCCTCCCAAAGTAATGAAAGGCAAAATCGTATCTCCGTTTAATAGTACATTGATTAAATCTAGCACAAAACTGACAACTAGCTACGTCGTGGTCAGGGCCTAGACAAGGAATACAGTAAGAGTGAAAATCCTTATGAGGTATTTGCTTCCCACATGAAATACAATTATTAACTTTTTCTGACATCGGTCTGGAGCAAGAAAAAAGTTTCCCCAACGGGGTAGTTAGTTTTGAAAAGAAGAAAGTCTTTGGTATGAAGCACCAAAAATAGCAGGATTCAACCGACTGGCACTTGCGAACTGCATCCACCGCTCAGCAAGAAAGACTGGAGAACATGGCATCGTCTGGGAGCTTTGTACCCCTGGCGCACTGATGTCAGGGAGGGTGAGTACACAGCCGATGCTGGACCCAGACTTTGGGATTCTGGCCGACCAGGGGGCTGCCTGCCAGCAGGAAGAACCCTACAGTGATGACTGCAACAGTGAAACACGATGAACATCTCACATGGAACGTTATGGTGAGTACATAACTTCTTAATGTGAAGTTGTTCAATCTCGCTGTTCATTCTTTACTGATGGGTAGCATCCCTAGCACCCTCAATATCTGGTGGCTCACGGGAGTACATTCCTCAGGACCGTAGACCCAAAAGAAGCCCTGTCCCTGGAGGCCTTATAAACTTTGTAATGAGTGATAATCATATGAGGTTTAGACCAAGTGGCTGCAGCACAAATGTTATCAAGGAGCAATTTGGATTGGAATGCAGAAGATGTAGAAACTGCTCTGGTTGACTGAGCTTTAATCTTGTGTAGTAAGCGCATATTAGCAGCTGAATAAACAAAGGTAATACAATCATATAGCCATTTAGAAAACATTGTTTTAGATACTGGTCTACCTTTTCTGGCTTCAGAGAATTACACAAATAGCTAGTCTGATTTCCTAATATATTTTGTTCTGCCCAAATAAAATCTGAACCATCTGTGAACGACAAGTTTATGGAGCATGTACTCCAATTTATTAGAATGGTTAGGGAAGAAGACTGGTAACTCAATGACTTGGTTGATATTACACTCTGAACAAACTTTGGGCAATAAGAAGGAGTTTGTCCTAAGAGATACTCTATCAGCATGTAAAATCAAATAAGAGGGCTGATAGATAAAGCTTGAAGTTCTGACACTTTGCGGGCAGAAGTAATAGCTACCAGAAATATGGTTTTCCATGATAAAAGTTTGAGATCACAAGATGATGCTTGTTCAAATGAGGGGAGAATTATACAAGACAGCATAAAGTTTAGATTCCAAGTAGAATAAGGAGTTTTCATTGGAGGCCTCATGTGAAAGGTTTCTTTAAGAAAGGCCTTGGACAACTTGTGGGACATTATGTTTACCCCGTCAGCTTTGAGATGAAAGTTAGATATAGCAGTCAACTGGACCTGAACTGTTGTGGCTGCCGCTCCTTTATTAAAGAACATAGTCAAGAATTCTAATATGGACGTCAAGGGGGCTTGATAAGGATCAATGTTCTGCTTAGAAGCCCATATGGAGAATCTCTTCCACTTAGTAAGATATAATCTTCTGGTGGACAGCTTAATGGGAAGACAAAAGGATCTGCCTTGTCTCATAAGAAAGGTTACGAAGCCTGGCTATGAGGGGGAACTGGAGCAGCCAAGCTGTCAGCTTCAGTGACTGCAAGGAGGGATTGAGGTCCCCTGACGGATGTGTGAGATGGTTTGGAACTGGGTCCAGAATCCATGGATCCTCCAAGAGATGATGATGAAGAAAAGGGAACCAAATCTGCCGAGGCCAATGAGGGGCTATAAGAATGATGGTCCTTCCCAGAGATTTTTCTTTATGTAGACATCTGGGTATCAATGGGAGAGGAGGAAATGCATAGAGGAGACCCGGGGGCGAATCATGTACAATTTTGTCTCTCGGGCCTTCTCCCGGAGGGGGAATGAGGGCAAAGTAGCTTCTGCATTTTGTGTTGATGTGACTGGCAGAAAGGTAGCAGCAAGGCTGGCCCCATTTACAGAAAATCCTGTCTGCAATCTCCTTCTTGAGGGACCACTCATGCAACAACAATATTGCCCTGCTCAGTTTGTCTGCTATCACATTAGATCTCCCCAGGATGTGCATTGCCAACAGAAGGAACTGGGAGGAGACAGCCCACTGCCAAACTCTGAGGGCTTCTCAGCAAAGGGGGTAAGACTTGGTTCCTCCTTGCTTGTTCAAGTACCAGACTACTGACATATTGTCTGTCTGAATTGCAATCATTCCTAGAGAGAGACAGCCCTAGAAGTACTGCAGTGCCAGAAGTACTGCTTTCATCTCCAGAACTTTGACATGCAGATGTGACTCTTGATCCGTCCATGTGCTTTGGGCAGTCTTTCCCTGAAAATGCCCCCCCCCACCCTATCAGGGAAGCATCCATGGTCACAGTTGCTATTGGAGGGGGTAGTACAAAGGGGCATCCTATGGTTACATGAAGAGACGTCAACCACCACTGGAGATCTCTCTTGCAAGAGTTCATAATTAAAATCATGTGAGTCATTGGAAGTTCCTGATAAGACCATTGAGTGGACAGCAGCCATTGGAGAATCCGCATATGCATCCAAGCTAATGATATGGCCAGGATCGCTGCAGCCATCAAACCCAATACTTTTAGAACTTCTGCAGCTGGTGCTCTGTTTTTTGATACCAATGAGCTGACATGCCGGCGAAGAAGAAAGACTCTCTCGATTGGTAGTCGTATAGTGGTGGCTGAAGTGTCTAACTCTGCCCCTATAAAAACGATATGCTGCGATGGCGACAAGGCAGACTTTTCTGATTTGACTGTAATGCCTAAGTGATTGCAGTGTGTCAGAGTGTATTCCCTTGTCTGAATCAGTTGCCTGGTTGTGGATGTAAGGAGCCAATCATCTTAGGTATGGAAACACCTGGAATCCTGGACACCTCAGGTGAGCCGTGACCACTGCCATGCATTTGGTGAACACTCTGGGGGCTGTAGTGAGACCAAAGGACAGGGCTCTAAACTGATAATGATAGGCTCCCAGCTGGAAATGCAGGTGATCTCTGGATGGCCTGGCCATTTTTATGTGGTAGTACGCATCCTTGAGATCTATCGAGCACATCCAATTGTCTTTCCCTAAAAAGGGAAGTATAGACTGTAGCATGACAATCCGGAACTTCTCTTTCTTCACAAATTGGTTGAGTCTGCAGAGGTCCAAAATGGGTCTCCAGTGCCCTGTTGGAACCAGAATCTTGAGTACATTCTGAATCCTGTTTTGTCTGCTAGGACTGGCTGGATGACTCTTTTTTCTAGTAACTTGTGGACCTCTATATTTGCTTGTTCCCTGTAACTGGGTGGAACGTCTGGGATTCTCCTTATGAATGGGGTGGAATGGAGAACAGTATGAAATACCCTCTGGAAATAATACTTTGTACCCAGCTGTCTTCCGTTATATCTTGCCAGGCATCTGAGTAGAAAGATAAGCAACCCCTGACTGCCTCCAGAGCAGGACAGTCGGGCCTCCTTTCATGAGCGCTGATAGGGCTGACCAGAGAAGTGATCTCTGTCACCCTGGTGTTGCTGTTGTGGACCCCTCTGCCACGAGGGTGGCATCTTCCAGTATTACCCCTTCCTCTGCCCCTAGAGAGGGGTTCACCACGTGTGTCCTGAAACGCTCCTTGGGCTTTTTGGAACCACATCTTTCCTCCCCTTTGGCCTTTGGGGTAAAGCCGAGTAGGGGTGGAAAAATGGACTCAGACAGAGTCTTTCCCTCCTGTTCACACCTGGTCAAAGTTTCCTTCACTTTAGGCCCAAAAAGAGATGAGCCATCAAAAGGGGTGTTCACGAATGAAGACTTAAAGGGCTCCACGAAGGAACACAAGTGCATCCAGAAATGTCTTCTGAGAGCAATTCCTGTACCCCCTGCCCTACTTGTCCCATCAGCTGCATATGATATGAGATGCATGGACAAGTTCACAATTGAATTTAGGGTAGCAAGCTGGGCGGCAACTTTATCGGAAGCACCTGCAGCTACAGTACCCTGAAGAGTATCTCCCAACTCCTTAAGGAGATCTCTTTGCAACCTAGTGAAATAGGTCAAATAGTTCAGGGATCGGAGTGCAAAAGTTGCTGAACTAAACATGTGTTTCCCATATCTATCTATGATCCATCCTGGATTCTCTATTAGGAGGATGGATAGATGAGGAAGTCTCAGACATTTCCTTTTTTGTGGCCGCCGCCACCACAATGGCATCAACAGGGAAACAGGGACTCCTTTGGACAAAAAAGATTCATTTACTGGAGCAGAAATAAACTTGTTAGGCCTCCGAGGGACAGGTTCCATGGACTCCAGTGACTCCCACACCCTCCGAGAGACCAGCTGCATGAGCTCATCGAAGGGTGGAGACATCCAAGTGATGGAAGGTTGAGACCCGAAAACCTTCAGGAGAACTGACTCGTCCTCAGTAGGGCTTTTGTACTGCCAATAACCCCTCTGCCTAAGGATCTTGAGTATCTCCGCAAAGGAGATATCCTCAGAGGGGGACCGTGAGGACCCTTCTCACTCATCCAAGTCAGTGTCAGATGTTAAAGACTACTTGGGGAGTCCAAGTGTCTCCTTTTGCACAATCTCTTCCTGGGGACCTCCCTAGTGGGAGCCTCTGGGGAGGTCTCAAAGAGCAGGGCATGCCCTGTGGGGCTACCTGAGGCTCAGGGTCTCTAAGCCCAGTCTGGACGATGGAAGCAGAAGCGGACACAGGTGCTTTGGGGGATGAGGAAGCCAGACCTGTGTTGAGGATGTCTTGGGGGACAAGGCTCTCCTCATGGCTTTGAAGGCATCACAGCTCTGATGAGAAGGAGTTGACGGACCTGAAGGAACCGCCAGCCCCTCCCGCACTGAGGCCCCAGGCTTCGAGCCGGAGGTAGGAGCCAAGCTCATCTGAGCCAAAGCCCCGAGAGGAAGAGTCGGCACCGACAAGTCAGTGTGACTCTGCTCTCTGGACCAGACAGGACAGTGTCATCTCCTAGAGTGCCTGGTTGGTGCTGAGGATGTCAGAGTAGATGGAACCAAGCACACTGGAGCAGGTCTCAGCTCCAAAGGCTCCACGATTAACAGGTCGAGCCCCCTCCAGCTTCGAAAGTCCAGTACGGCTTGGAGGAGGAGCAGTAAAGTCCGAGGTAGTGGTCTTCGGTTCTGATGCTAGGGTCGGAGCTGACAACAATTTAGCAAGGCCTGGTGCCCGTATGAGCTTCTGCACCAATCGGTCCATATCCAAATCTGACAGGCTGACAGAAGACCTAGAAGAGTGCACCGACGGTGCCCGACTGAAGAAGTGGAGATGTAGGTCTCTCAGATACTGGCTCCAGAGCTGTGGGCCAGCTCAGAAACGAAAAGACAGTTGGCTCCAAGGTCTGTGGAGCTGATGTCACAGGATCTTCCAATTTCTTGGACTTCTTGGACTGTTTGGATTCCTTAGAGTCCCCTGAGGATTTGGAGGACTTGCTGGCCCCATCCTGGTCACTCAAAGACTTTGGGTGCTTATACTTGTCCTGAGACATATCCAACAATCAAAATGCCTTAGGCTTAACACAAAAACTAAGTACACAAGCCTAAGAAAAAAGGACGCTCAATATATAAGTAGTTAGAACCACACCTAGGCTGTAAAACACCACACCAAGCCTAGAAGACAGCCAATATTACAACTATGCTAACTGTAAGATAACACACACACTATAAACAATGGCCCAAAAACAAAGGCCAACGCTAAGCTAAATGTATATATATATATATATATATATATATATATATATATATATATATATATATATAACAGTATGAAGAGTATTAACTAGACCAAAACACGAGGCCACTAACACTATACTAAAACTATACTAAATAACACATGGAGGAAAATGGGAGCTTTTAAGTAACAACAGAAGACTACTCTAACAACTATTCCAAATGAACACTAGAGAAAAAAAAAAAATTTTAAATAACTTGCAAAAACCGCGCTTTTTGAAGAAATACTGGCTCAAGCAAAACTGGAACCTCTGATCCGTGCTGCGACAAACTAGATCTGAGGTTAATTCCCGGTGCATCATGGGATAAGGGGCTTGGGTCTTGAGCTACTGGTAAACCTCGAGCTTTGCAAACGGCCGTACCGGAGCTGATGGATCGGTTCTGAACCCAGCAGTAAAGAATGAATGGTGAGATTGAACAACTTCACATGCAACATTTACCATTTACTCTTTTTTACACATTTTTGACTGCTTTATTTATTTTTTTATTTATTTATATATTCCACTTACAAGTCTTGCAAATACAACAGGAAACCTATATCTAAACTAAGTAGTGTATATGACCTACAGTTTGCATGCACAAGTCTAAGGCATTACATGCTTGGATTCCTTACATTTTTAAAACTATTTTGCAGTCGATTTGTCTTATTTACACTGAAGTTTGTTTAGAGCTTTAAGTTGGAAAACTGGAATTAATCAAAGGGTGCAAAATGTTTTTAAGTATAGCAGAGTGGCTAGGGATATAGCCAGTTTACAAAGCCACAAGTGTTAAGCTGCATATTCTCAAATACAGAGCCTCATGTCTGCCAGTTTTCCATCTGAACCTTGGAACATAAGACAGCAAAGACAGTTTGCTATTGCCTTAGTATTTGTCTTTGTCTCAATGTGTCATAACTTCAAAGCTGATTTTTTACTATTGCGTGGTATTGAAGTATGTATTATATGGGTAGTGCACATGAGAGGGAGGGGCTCACGACATAAAACATTATTTTACAGCTGCATCAGTGTTACAGTCTTATTTGATTAGAAACAAATAGTTCTGAGATTGTGTGAGTTTGTGATAATGGGATCACAAAGTTGTATATTTATGAACACATGTTTATGCACCAGTCCCAGATTCTGACAGTTAATAATGTGAACTGAGAGTAAATTAAATTACATCAGACTGTGGTGTGTTCCCAAAAGTACTACTAACAGACTTTGTCATCAGATCAAGGCATTTAATCTAACCAAAGCTGCTGGATAGCGTATGGCAAAAGATAGCAATATCATTGCCACTCTGTGATGAAGAGGGATAAAAACCTGACTGCACCCAAGAAGAAATGAGTTCAAATGCGGGCTCAGCTGCTGGACGAACAGGTAGGGAGGTGGGATGAGTTGCAGTTTATTTTATTAATTTATTCATTCATTTAACATATTTTCCAAGGTATAGAACTAATCCACCAGAACCATTTTCAGACTCAGCCTGGAGTAAACACAAAGTTAAAAAAAAAAAAACTTCACTGAGTGGCACAGTCATACAGAGAGAGAAGCATGTGTTAGTTTGGCATGTAGCATGACTACATTGTCTGAGTTTCAGCTCCATGTCTATACATAAAAGGACTAAGGTGGGTCTCCAAGTCATATTGCCCCTTTTAAATCTAACAGTAGTATTGGATAATTCTGCACTGATCTGAAAGGAAAGGGTATTCTTTTTAATTCCCTTTCATAACAAGTTTCATTAAGAGGCTTGGGTCTGGTTAGTAAAAACTTTTATAGTAAAAATAAGTTAATGATGGGACCTTGTCAGAAATTGTTTCTGTAAGATGATAGCAAAACCACTTTCAGCCATTTTTCCAAGCAACGTGTGCTTCCATTGTCCAGGAAATTGTGATGATCTTCCTACTTTCAGTACACACACACACACACACACACACACACACACACACACACACACACACACACACACACACACACACACACATGCACACACACATACACACACAGGCACACACACACACACACACACACACACACACGCGCACACACACACACACACACACGTGTTTACTAAAATTGGAGCAAAGATCTAATAACTTAAAGACACTGTCCATGTAATGGGGTGTAGGAGTAATAATAAAGTTAATGCCAATAGTGACATCTAGGTAACTAATAGCAGTACAACTATAAAAATGTATAAAATGTAATTTATTAAATCAATAACCCCATCAATACCTTCCTCTGGTGCTTGCCATAAAATAAAGATGTCAACCAAAAAACATACAAATTTCCATGGGGGGAGGGGGGGGTTTTATGTCACCAAAGTATGGGAATACAGTCTTCCTTTCCCACTGAAGCATAATCATTTTTGCAAAAGTGGGCACACAAGATGCACCCATGGCAACACTCTTCTTTTGTAAAAAGTATTGTCCATCCAGAAAAACAAACTTGTTTTGCAAAACCAGTTCCATAAGTGTAAGCGTACATATATGGAACTGCTTTTGCAGAACAAGTCACAGATGACTGCATAGCAAGCATTCTAGTGCCAGTGTACATGAACAAATGGGATATTAATGACTGTGGGCAGTATATAGGTACCAGACTCCTGTCACATGGCATGAAACTGCTGTGGAGGAGGGTGACTGAGAATTTAAAATGGGAGATAGGAAATTCACATTCAAATCAAGATGCAGCACAACCAACCCAATGTTTTTCAGTCTGACAGATAGCTGAGAAAAGGTTAAAAGATAACAAAAAAGTCCATGTGAACTTTTATAAACTTGGAGAAAGCATATGACAAGGTCCCAAGAAATGAATTTGGTCATTCCTGTGATGGATCGACATCTTGGAAATATTGGTAGAATTAGTGCAGGCTGTGTACAAGAACCCCATCAACACAAGCACTAACAGTGTTTGAACTCACAGAGGGATTCCTAGTGGGAGTGGGTGTGCAACAGGTTTCAGTTCTGCGTCCACTGTTGTTCATACTGTTGATGGATTACATTATCAAACAGGTTGGAGGTACAGAGCAACAAAGTTGTTGCATGCAGACTATGTGGAATTATAGGCAGACTCAACAAAATTTCATCAACTGTTAGGGGAATGGAATAGAAAACTGAAGGTACATGAGATAAAACCAACTACTGACAAGACAGTTGCTATGGCAGCAAATGAAATTAGAAGAAGCTGAACACTGAAACAGAAGGGAAAACAATGGAACAGGTTAACTGCTTCAAGTAACTTGGAAGGGTGGTTAAGGAAAAGGGAAGTCTGAATGAGGAGGTCAAAGCTAGAATCAGAGGCACTACAGCCAAATGACAGAGAGTGCTAGGGGCAGTATGTGACAGAAGAATTTTAAAAAATCCAAAAGTAAGGTCTATGAAACAGTGCTGTGACCAGCACTGCTGTATCATACAGAAACCTGGCAGTGAAGAAAGCTAGAGGTGATTAAGGTGAAATGCCTGAGATGGGCGGTTGGCTGCATACTGTGAGACAGATAAAGACATCAAAGCAGAAACCAAAGTAGCTCCGATTGGAGAGAAGGTTAAAGTGAACAGATTATGATGGCTTGGGAACAGGTGCAGGAGAGGAGAAGACTATCTGGTGAGGAAGATTTGGGAGCGAGTGGAAGAACACAAGAGGAAATGAAGACATCCAGCAAAGAGATGAATAGATTTTGTTAAAGAAGACTTGCAACAGTCAGGCATGGCAATCGAAGGTTCCATTTAATCAACAAAGATGGAGATAATCGATGCAACACCTGACCTCATGTACAAAATGAAAACACCAACGTAACCAAACCAATGCACAGACTCAGGAAATACGAAAAAAAGCAGCAGAGCACGACCCAGGAACACTGATTTAATAAGAAAAATGTTGTAAGCACAAAACACGCTTTCGGTGAGCCCAGTGTCTCACCTTCTTCAGACAAAATTACAAGCCAACTAGCTAACACTTTATATCATCAGTACTCAATCAATTTTAATTAAATTAGTACTCCTTATCTAATTAAATAAATCTAATTCTGAATGCAACAGTTTTTAAAAGGATAGCAGATTAGAACATAAAAAACTTATAAGCCTATTTTTAATGTTATTTTAAAATGTTTTAAAACTGTTTTAAATCTATTTTAATCTATTTTAATCTATTTGAATCTATTTGATGCACACACACAATGAATATAAAAATATATATAAATAATTTTAGCAAACAGTAAATAAAACTGATAAATTTAACAATTCAATTCATTTACATATACATATATATATATATATGTGTGTGTGTGTGTGTACTTGCATCAAAAAAAAACTAATATACACATATAAATATAGCAGTATATGTGTATAAAATATAAATATTGTATAAAATACACTTTAATTAATAACTGAGAAGTGTTTAAAAACATTATATGTTAATATTATAATAACAACATCATTCTAAATTTAAAACCATCTAAAAAAAATATAGTTGGCTTGTAATTTTGTCTGAAGAAGGTGAGACACAGGGCTCACCGAAAGCGTGTTTTGTGCTTACAACATTTTTTTTATTAAATCAGTGTTCCTGGGTCGTGCTCTGCTGCTTTTTTTCGTATTTCCTGAGTCATGTACAAAATGGCAAAAGGGGACTAATGATGATAATGATTGCCATGGAGATTCCAATTCCAGGAAATGAACTCATTGCCTGCTTCACAACAGCTATCACCAAAGCTTCTACCATTCTATTCACCATATTATCCCCTAAAGTAAGCACTAAGAACATCAATGCTGAGATCTTAAGCCTCTCTACCAGAAATGCAATTCTCTGCCTCTCTATCCTCTAGCAATGTTGCTTCTTACACTGCATTAATCATTGTGTGTTGAATCCGGTGGTCTGTATACTGTAGCAACCAACCATGAAACTTGTACACAGTGACAACATAAGCATTACTTCTATATGTTTACAGACAGCAGAGGTAGTTCACAGCACAGTAAATAAACTGGCAAGAGAACGTTCTTTCATATTATAAGTGAAATATTTCAGAAAGCTGCACATGGATCCCATACATGAAAGCATGGAAGTGGTGTTACTGTAAAACATGCAGGCAGTATCAAGGCACAAGTAAATCAGCAAAATCACAAATTTCAAGCAAGAATAATTTACCTGTATTAACAAATTCAATAGTGCAGATGCCCAGATTGAGAAAGGAGGAGAGGCATTTAATGATCAAGAATCTGAAAAACTTTTATGCATTGGCCTCTTCAACGTTTAGTGCCATATTGTTCAAGTGTGACGTAATACATATCAGAGGTTTCGTCACACTCTAGGGTTAAGAGTATATTTCTCCAGAGCGTAGGTTTGATATGATATCTGACTAGTTAAGAGGTGTGCTATGTTCTTCTCTTTAGACACAAGAAAATAAGTATATTGTGTTTAACACATGAACAATGAGTGCAGCTTGCATTAACAGCCACATATAAAGCTCAATTATATTAAATATGCACAATGTGCTATAGCCAAATGACTATATTTATAACACTAAACTCAATGAAATGAAAGAGAGGAGGTCATTTCTCTAACATAATTAATGTTTTTGGAAAACTCTAGAAGCGATATGAAGGAAATCATTATATTTTATGAGTACAGCAAGATGTAGTGTTGTCTGCAGCACGCACACAGCACTTAATGCAGTTTTGTTCTGTGCAGAGCAGTGAAGAAGTTTTAAATCTGTACTTACTGAAGCAGTTAGAGGGGAAAAAAGAAATGTCAACCAAAGAAAATGACCTTTTATCTTTCTTCAAAGAGAAATTTCAAGGAAGAAATGCTTTTAAAGCAACAAAAGATGCTCAAGAGCCCTACATCTTCAATTTCTTGCTGAACTTCAGAGTGTTGTACATGCTTCAGGTTCCTATATAGTTGTAACAGATGGAAACATGGTGAAGGACGATGTTGTGACATTGCTTCACAAGAAAACAAAAACAAGAAGTCCTGTCTTACCTAGATGCATTTATTCCACTAAAAGAAGTAAGGGCTTGCACTGGCTAAATGACTTGTTCTATACAATCATTTAAAAATAACTTGGAATTATTCAGGAAGCAATTTGAAGGTAGATAATATTCAGGGATGCATAATTATAAAAGGCATGCATTTTGAAATACCAAATAATGACAAAATGTTGTTTTATAACATTCAGAATTCATGTTCAAATTAGAATAAAGCATTATCCTAAAATAATTCTCTGAGTGACAAATAAACTACACCCAATTACTTTGCTATCAAAAACAAAGGAAACAATAGTCCTATGCTGATGTAAATCTAACTAAGATTGGTAATTCAATAAAATGTATTTACAGAAGTAACATTACAGATATACTAGACAGAGGAGTACTTTATAAATACTACAAAACAGCAAAACATAAGAAGAAAGTCACATTTACGAAGAGGAAATCAAATAAATATACAATACATTTTGACTGCATGCTTATCGATAAGCAGTCACTGTGGAAAGACAACACGTGAATTGGGGATATCGTTGTGTAAGCCATAGGAATGATGTAGTCACACTACATGGTTAGAACAGGATATCAACAGAAAAAAGGTAAAATGGAAAGACAATCCTGTGATTTGCGATGTCAGATTAAATTACTAAAACTTAAGACATTTTTCTGTAGTATAGCCATTTTCTCTGATAGAGTCAGTTTAGTACAGATGCAAACGTTTCTGATACAGGCAGTCAACAGTTCATTGCAGACAGTAAAGGAGATGGAATACCACCACAAGATAACTTATTTATTCTCTAATATAATGAAACTTTGAGATGAAGCTACTACTGCTGGCAGAAATTAATACTTTGCCAGAGAAGAGAAATTATGGAAAGTATCAGTGTACTTAGGCTATTTACCTTATGAAGGAGAATTTCAAAGTACTTAAGCTATTTACTTTCATACCCTTTGTTAAACACATACAGTCATTGGCCTGAATGCACTGCTAAAGACTTGAAAAGTGAAAGTAAGAGTCAAAATAAAAGTAAAAACTCAAGGGTATTTATAAGCTGGGCAGTGGAAACACCGGTATGTCCTTAAGGACTTATTTGCAGATATCTCATGGCTCTCCATTGCTGGGTCTTTCTTGTGCTTTTTATTAATTTGTCTGTGTGATCTCTTCACTCTATCACATGGATGCACACTCATTTGGCATAGCTACTGCTTCAAAAAAGGAGCTGGGATCTTTTCACCAATTTAGGGAACTGTACAGAGAATTGAGTATGTATGACCGATAGAGTCAACAAACAAGGTAATGACAGATAAATTTAGATATTTGAAAATTGTATACTCATGATAATGATTCAGAGGAAAATGCGTAAATACTCATTATGGATGTTAGCCAGAAACGAACAAGGAATTTGACTTGTTATGTTTCCTCATTATGAATCACAAAACCAGTTCATAATTAAAAAATGAAGGCTTTATAAAGCAATAAGAAACAATCTGTAACAACATTACAAAGAGTTCTTCTGTCAAGTGCAGGAGAAAAAAAATAAAGCAGTTTTCTGAGACTGCTGAATGAGAACCTTATTATAATTAACAGCGAACTGTTGCAGAGTCTCAGTGTAGTGAACAGTTTTACCCAGAGTGCTTTTATGGCATTAACATTTCTTTAGGCTGCTAATCTAGATGGATGGGTTTACTTTAGGAGGAAGTCAACCATCTCGTAGTCAGACTGAAGTACCAATGTGCAAAGAAATATCACAGCAGACACAGTAAGGTCCTAAACGTCAGTAGATTAAGCAAGTTCCACAATATTACATGAGGAAAACCATTTAGGAGCATTAACAATGACTACAGCATTACTGTGATAAACAAATGTAATGAGCAAGGTGTCTAACAGATCATCTTCTTTATGGAAGGATTTTGCTTCATTCTTCCTGTCTAGTACTATAGTACAATCTAGAAATGCAAAGGCAGTTATTCTGTTTCAGACCTAAAAGTGAGAAGAACGAAACAGTCCAAGTGCACACAGCAGGTCCACACCAAAACAAAATTCTTCCTTTTATTCACCAGTAGATTAAGCACTTTTGTCAGCTTATAGCTAAAGACTTCAACAGAAAGGTAACTTAAGTAGTTACAAAACACACCACCTGACCAATTAATCAATTGTTACTTGAAAAGACATATTTTGAAAAATTGAACACAGTGCAATCCTTCAATGACCTCCCCCCCTTTTTATATAAAAATCTTCACAGTTAAATCTAAACCAAATAAGACCTGAGCTTTAAAATGCAAATTATACTACAATAATCATTTAACACTGGGCAAATGTGTGCTTCTAACTTAATTTGCCACAGGAATACTTTTAACTCCAGGATATCTTTCCACGGCCCACCCCGAGGGTTTGGGCATACCTGCTCTATTGCAAAAAATAAAAAGTTGCGATCAGTAAACTGTTCTATATGTTTTGCCAGAGCATTAGTTTTTTTGTGTTGTCTAATGTCCAAGGAGTGTTCATACATGCGATCCCTAAAGCATCTTTGTGTGAACACTCCTTGGACAATAGGTCTTATTAGGTTTAGATTTAACTGTGAACATTTTTATATAAAAAAAGAGGGGGGGGGATCATTGAAGGATTGCACTGTGTTCAATTTTTCAAAGTATGTCTTTTCAAGTAACAATTGATTAATTGGTCAGGTGGTGTGTTTTGTAACTACTTAAGTTACCTTTCTGTATGCTTGAGTTGATTCTGATGAAGTCTTTAGCTATAAGCTGATGAAAGCACTTAATCTACTGGTTAATAAAAGGAAGAATTTTATTTTGATGTAGACCTGCTGTGTACACTTGGACTATTTAATTTTTATCTGGTTTTGTGTTTGGTTCTTGGTTATGCTAATAGTGAGAAGGCCATTTCCAAGATGTGCGATGACTGAATAATGCAGGGCATCAGATATTTGACATCTTCATTAGAACATTTTGGATTTTGAAGGTTTAAAGCTGTCAGAAAAAGCATGTTAGGTGCCACCATAACAAAGTTAAAATTATTTGTAGCCTTCATTACATACCATACGGTATATTTAGGTTAAGATAAACACTTAAACACTGAGCCAGTATGTTTCTAAAGCATATTAGTGTCCATACTGCGTTCACCCCTATTCAAAACTGAGAGTATTCAGTAAGCAGATATGGCTGTAAGTAAAATAACACGAGCATTGTGAGCTGTCAGACAGTAAACGAGAGAGGACACAACATTTCCCAATCTACTATAAACTCCCTCCCCACATGACATTTTGAACTCTACAGTAGGTAAAACAAATGGTATCTGATGTGTTAAAAATACACTTCTCATGTTTCTATTTGGATGCTGTTGGTAAGTTTGATTATATGGAACATTTTATTTTTATCTTATTTTTTAATTCTTTCACTAAACAGGAAATGACTGTCAATTAAATGATAACAGATATTTCTTTTGCTAAGCTAATTTCATTACTAGACAAGTCTGACAAAATTTATCTCTAATGAAATATAAAACCCACTCTTTCAGTCTTAATGGCAAAACTGTTAGAAGAGAATCCCTCTGTTTATCTGAAACCTTGACTATTTTTGTTTTGCAGCATAGATTATTTCCATTGCAACAATGCAGGTTGTGCAGTTCATACTGAAATAAAATGACGTGTGTATATACATTACTACACACACACACACACACACACACACACACACACATACACACAAAGAATTCTGGTTTGTATCCACTGGTATTAATTATTGATTATGGTTACAAAAGCAATGAAGTAAGAAATCATGTAGCAAAAAATGAGTCATCCCACCTCACAGAGTGTCACGCAAAAGTTAGAAAATAAACAAAGGGTTTAAACTGACAAGTGCTTAGAATTTGCAAGGAAGCAAAAAAAAAAAAAAAAAATTATTTTAGATGCAGCAAGCTATAATTTGTGAAAAAGAATAAATGCTGAACACAAGAAAAACGTACTTTTTATGCCAAGAACCAGTCAATGATTTAATAAAATAATATTATTTCTGCCTACTGCTATATATTGTACTCTTGTACTGAGATTTATTTCATTAGATTTTTGCTGTATCTTCCTGGAACATTATTGATGACACAGCTTTCTACAAAACTGTACTGAGTAGAAGTGGCTGATAGCCATCAAAAAGCAAAGAAGATAGCATTTAATGGCTTCTGAAGCACAAAGATGCTAAATCCTTTCACAACACTAAAGCAGTGTACCACCCACTTTTGGATTTTATATAGCTAGCATACTTCTGGTGAATTATTTTAAACTGATGCTTTTATATTTCATGATGGCACTCCATCAGTATGTTGCACTCAGTTAATTTACTTAGTTTACTTGCATATTAACTTTACAGCTATGTATGTACTTATGTGCATATTTCTATTAGTCAAGCTTTTTTCAGTACAGTCCTAAGTAAAAAAAATAAATAACACTGCAAAAATAAATAACTAGATAGATACATGCATAGATGTTGTTGTTCTTCTTTTCCCGGTTAGGAGTCGCCACAGTGGAACTCCGGTCTGCTAATGATTGGCAGTAGAATTTTTACAGGTGCTGCGGTGCCAGCTCGATGCCCAGCCTTCAACGAAGGCACGCCCATTCTACGCATGTCTTTCGAATGCCACTCGACCACGGGGAGGACATGCAGACTCCACACAGAAGGCGCTCCAGCCAATAATTGAATGAGAGAACCTCTTGCTGTGAGGCAACAATGCTACCGCTGCACCACCGTGGCTTATATAGATGCATACATAGATACATAAGTAAAAGTACATGCATGTTTCTACAGCAGGCATGGAGTTTAAATGTAAATATATAAGCAGTGTCATATTTCAAACTTAAAAAAGTCCAGAGTTTAGCTTACATCATGCCTGCCAACCTCTAAGCACAAGAAATCTGGACAAAGTCAAAAAGAATGGAGGGGTGGGGGTGGCAAAGACCCCAAAATACAGATAATTCCTAAATATTGTTCTCATAAAGCTAGAAATTGCTAAAGTAATATGGTTTGCATTAGCATACATTTTCTGAAGGATATAGAATCTGAAAATGAAATGTTTGCCATTATTTCATGACTTCAGTCATAAATGATCTGGCAGTAAAACAAAAACAAAATTCATGAGGAACAGACTAAAAATATGAGGCGGGAATATGGACATTTTGCAAAAATCTGGGAAGTTGAGAGGTATGGCTCACACAAGCATGGCAAGCAGATATATTGAAAATCTGATATGATTATAACACCTCTTTACTTAGCAACTCTAAACAAAAAGGAAAAGGAAAAATGTATGTCTATATATGTGTCTTTTTGTCATGGATTTGCATAGAAATCATTGTCAATAGCAGTTGACAAATCTTTTCTTGAAAAATAACTTCTCAGTTTTTCAACTTCTTGGCCATGTCTGCTATTATTGTTATTATTATTGTTCTTAAATTCTAAGTTGTCCCGGCCCCCTTTAAATAACTCACACCGACACCAAGACATTTGATGACATTTATTAATATTGCATATTCATTAACTTTATTCACATGGAAAAAATAACAGTGAACTTCACCATTTTTGAACGATCTCAGGGCAGCATACCTAATCACTCTGGCTGGGTCATACATCAGGGAATCATACACACTCACCCTGTTCAATCATCCATCAGGGCAGTGTACCCACTCACCCAGCCAAACCTTAAACAGGCAGTGTACCTGCTCACCCTCTCAAATTAACCATCCAGTTAAGTTCACTTATTGTCAAGCAGCATCCAGCAACTCACTTGATTCCCAACTCAAAGCCATGACCATCTTCACCTAGAGGGGGAACAGAAGAGGACAATCCTGTCCCTCTTCTCCACTCACCAGCCTGAACCCAGGCTGTTCCTCCTCTTATCCCATAGCCTTCACAATACCTTCTAAAAACAACTTCAAGTGAACGTTAAACAAATCCAAAACCACATCACTCAAATGCACCCCATCTGATTGAAAGCAAACTACATCACCATCCGAAAAGTCCCTATGTTCAATGGTATACGTACCTAAAACCCCTAGTTGCCTAGCAAACCTCTGATTAACAAACCTCATAACCCGCTCAATAGCCCAATAACTAAACACATTCCTCAAAGTAAAATGTAGAACTAACTCTGATGCTATACACATACCAGAGTACAACATCTGCAACTTCAACAAATTCTGTAAAATGATATCTACCAACTGCTACTTTGAAAGGATTCCCAGATCATTACCGCCCAAATGAACCACTAATATTTGGGGATACCCTACTCTCAACCTTACCTGCTCAAACTTGTGCATCAATCTATCCCATCTAAGCCTTCTAACCCCCTGCCAAGTCACTGTGCAACCTAAGTAAGACAAACCCAAGTTTTTACTATCCACCCTAACCGCTGCCCATTTCTCTGCCCAGTGGATATAAGAAAGACTCATGATGACAATCTGCTTTCCTAAAAGAAAAGAAAAGAAAATTAACAATATATACAAAGCAAAACTTTATCTAATATATGACAGAAATGCATTAGAAGACCACCTCACCACCCTTTTACTAATGTCAATAAAACTGCCATCCCTAGGCAAATCTGAAGCCCTACCAATGCCAAAGGAGTGAGATGCAAACCTCTCCGTTGGAACACCCATGCAACGAACTACTCTCCTAATGAGATGTACAAACTGACTACTTGTCACCCCCTTCCCATTAGCTGAATGGAAAACCAAATCATACAGACCCCCCCCACCTGAATCCGTCTTAATTCCTTTCCCCAATTGATCTGTCTTAGTCTTTTGCAACCCGATAATAACTGACTCAAAACCTATTATTACACCCCTCCAAAGTAATGATCCTAACAACTCAGACACTCAAAACACACCAAAATATAACCATACATGTAATGTAATCTGAGGAGTTACTTTGCAGTAACACTAAAATCTTCAATGACACCCTTTTCAGCGGCCGTCTAATATCACTGTGTTCCCCAGCAACCTTCCCCATTCTTTCAACATACACCCTACTGTCCATGACTTCGTAAAGTCATGTAACCCAGATACCTGAGCGAATATACTAACTGCAGTCAAATCCACCCTAACTGTTTGTAAGGCTTTACCTAAACCCCAAGCTCGAGCTAAATAATGAAGCAGTAACTCCTCAGACCACACCCCTTCATCTTCCAGCAATTGTAAAACAAACTGATCAAATTCACAAACGGCTCTACCGTAAGCCTTCCTTGTAGACACAGCCCAAGAATGACACACCAACCTCCTTGTTACCTCGACCCAAGGTTCCATACCTCCTCTGGCAAGGATACTGGAACTTCCTCCACCCCAGAGGCAACAGCGGAAACCTAGAAAACTGTAATCGGGACAAGCTATCAGCAATGCCATTCCTCAACCCAGGCACATGCACCTCTGTAAATGAAAAATGTATTGACAAACTCTGTAATACCAACTTATGTAAAATCAACAATAACAATTCTGATCTAGCCGTCTTCTTCTGCAGAACTCATACCACCGCCATGTTATCCATATGGAAAATAACCTGCTTCCCCCATAAACGACCCTTACACACTACCGAAGCTGTGCAAATTGGCATCAACTATAAAAACGCAACATCTCTTTTCAATTCCTCCTTCCAATGCAGAGGCCATTTAACTGCAAACTACTTCTCCCAAAATAAGCCCCCATGCCAATGCTCCCTGCTGTGTCTGTGAATAACTGAAGTTCCTCTTGCCCCACCCAGTCTGTCTGCCAAAAAGAAATCCCATTGAACTGATCCAAAAAACACAACCACAGCAATAAATCTGCCCTAACCAACTTGTTTTCCCTAACCCAGTGGTGTTTACTCTTGCCCCCTTTTAACAAAAATTCCACTGACCTACAAAAGGTATACTCTGGGTATACCACCTGACATGCAAAATTCAAAAACCCTAATAACTCCATCACTGTCTGAATCTGCAACTTATCCTTAGCCACAACAGACCTTATTGTAGCCTTCAGTCTATCTATCTTATCCATAGGCAGGCAAAACAAACCCCATTCTGCATCCACCATTAATCCCAAAAATTCTAATGCTCTTGCTGGACCTCCCAGCTTTTGTTGAGCCAAAGGTACCCCAAGCTCTCACACATGCTCACGAATTCCCGCAACCTTTACTGTGCAACTAGTCATTCTTCCCCAACTAGCAAAAAATCATCCAAGTAATGTACTGCGTTCTGCGTACCAACCCTCTGCAGCCACACTCAATGCAGTACCATACTAAATTTCTCAAAAGTTGCACATGCAACTGAACACCCCCATTGGCATAGCTTTGTCAAAATATTTGTCAAAATAATATTTGTCACCCTCTACCATACACAGTAATGGCCAGTCCTCCTGCCTAATTGGCAGTAAATGAAAGGCAGACTCAATATCCACCTTTACTAACTACGGCTCCTTAAAGGCCCTAATCACCCTGATCAGATCATCTAAGGAAGCAAAACTAACCCTGGCATCCTCACCCACAATGAAATCATTAACAGATCCCCCTTCAGGATATGACAAATGGTGAATCAACCTGAACTAACTCGTCCATTTGTTTGGTACTAGCCCCAATGGTGAAACCTTAAAAATAAACAAAAGTTGGACTATCAAACGAACCCAAAAACTGACCAGCCTGACATACCTCCTCCACTAATTCCCCCAAAATATCCTCCTTGCCCTGCACTGAGTGCAGATTCTTACAAACCACCCCATCTCCAACCACCCTAGATTTAATAAGGAAACCCCTGCTGAAACTCATCTAAAATCTCATCTTTAAGCGCAAGGTCAGGAAGGCCTTCAATCATATGGCATAAAACATCCACTTTAATGGGGAAAGGCAACCCTTCCCCTATTCCCCCTGAAATATCCACCTCCCTGTATGCCACAAAAATTACCCCTACCCCTGTCTGAAACCCCTAAATGGAGGGAAAGCCACCCTCCCCTGTCATGAAGTTCGAATTCATAAAATTGATCTCACAGCACCCACATTTAACGGTTGGATGATTCCCACCACACCTTGAACAAGAGTGCAAGAACTTGCACCCTTACCCATGAACAACTCCCACTATTAAAGGTCCAACACATACCAACTCCTTCTCCCCCTTTTCCCCCACTATTAAACCTGCCATAACTATCCATCAAGATAGCCAACCAGATGTCAGGATGACGCACCTCCAAACAAAGGGAAATAACTACCACTTTCTGCTTCCAGAACCTCTGGTCATACCATAACCAAGCATTCCCTGGCTATAACTGCTGAGCCTCCCAAATTGTGAGAAAATAACCCAAAAGGGGTAAAGCTAAAGACCCGTCCTTTTTGAGCTGCACCGCCATATAATAAACAAAGCAGACTGCCCAATTATCCCAAGTCCTAGGGTGAATTCTACCTACTCTTTTCCTACCCTATGCCGCCAAGGCTGCCAACAAATCCTTACTATTGGCCAACTCTGCTTCTACCAGTCACTGCACCCATTCTGCATCAATTAACTCGAATACATCCACATATTCCCCTTTCCAAATTTTTTCCTTCACTAAAGATGGAATGTGCGGTGTCAAAAAGACTGCCACTGACTCCTGATGCAAGGCCTTTGTGGTTAACCAATCACCTGGACAAAGGCCAAATCCGGAAGCTAGCTCAGAACCCAGTCCCATGATATCCACTAAACCTGCACTAACAACCCCCCAACTGCTTCGCCCCCACTGGTCCCAAGAAATTCCTGCGACTGCCACTGCCACTGCTGCACACCCTACTGTATTCCATTCTCTACCAAAATCCCTCCCCCTAGGCTCCCCATCTTCCCTGTTTACCCCTACATCCTCATTGTCTACCTTGTCTGCCAAAACTGTTGATACCAGATCATTACCTGAACCTCTGTCTGAAGTCCCGCCTGGAATTGATGTGCTAGCTGTAAGTTACAGCCTGTAACCACCTCCTTCAATGTTCACTGCCTCTTTCCATGAGTCGTAACTCTTGATGTGGAATGCTTCCTTTTCTTACCAGGATCCTGCACCTGCTCTGCATCAGCCTCTGCCATTGACACCTATTGAAAAAGTTCTTCTGCCTGAGCCACTATGGCCTCCCAACACTGCCACAGTCCATGCATGTTAGCCATCTGGCAAAAGAAAAGAAAAAAAAATATTAATATCCAGCAGCAATGACCATGTACACCAATCCCTTCTGCCTAACCACTCAGCAGCACCAAAACTGTCAGCCCTGCCCAACTGAGTGTCATAGCGCCATAACCACATGATCCCTGCATCCACCCCCTTTGATTCAATACTACCTCCTATTCCTGGTCAGCGTACATATCTTTGCACTTTTCTTATTTAATAATAAATTTATGTATGTGTATATGTATATACATATATATATATATATATATATATATATATATATATATATATATATATATGTATATATAAAATGCCTTCCTCCAGTTCAACACTCATGGAGCCCACCCACCCTCCCACCACCCTCCAACCCCCAAAGGCACCATGATGGTTTACCTCACTCCATTCTGTTCATTTCAGAGCACCCCTCCAGTGTTGTCTTTATTTATTTATTTTTCCCCTCTATTTTACTTGATAGGGGAGCTAACCTTCACCCCATATGGCCAATGTAGTGTGTCATTTTATTTACGTAATTACTTTTATACATGCATATATATATATATATATATATATATATATATATATATATATATATATATATATATATTTGTTTTTAATTGAAAAAAGGTCCCACATCCCTGCTTTATTTAGCAAGGGACCTATGCATAAGCACTATGCAGCTGCAACTGAGCGGTTCTTCCCACCAGAGCTCCTACTAAACCACCGAGCTCTCCAGTCACACCACGCTAATGACTCCAAGCCTCAGTCTGCATGCATGAAAACCTCCACCAGCCAGTTAGCCGCTCCTTAGGCTGAGAAACTGACCATAGAATTCCAAAAACTGACAACCACAAATGGACATGCCTAGGGCACTGACGACCAACCTAGGATCCCACGACTGCAAAGAAATGCGGACCCAAGACCTCCATAACTGATCCACCACCATCAGACAAATGACACGCCACGAGGCCACCAGGAAATGGCAGGAAAGCAAGAAAGAACACCACCACAACCACGGACATCCATCCCCCAAACAGCAAGGTGATGCGGACCAGAATCCTAACAGAAGTGATCCACTCCCATCAGACAAACAATGCACAATGAGGTCACCAGGAAATGGAAGAAAAAACACTGCAACCTCCTCAAACCAAGGTAAGACAGGCACAAACCACCATATTCCCTGCTAGCAGAATGCACCATTCACTCCCAACTCCCACAGCCATGCTATCTTCACTCAAACACCATGTGGCACTCGCTCACTCATCAACCCCTGCTCCATTCACACAGCCATCCCCCATTCCTCACTGCTTTCTTTTCTATTCTCCACCAACCCCACCATCCTTTATTAGCCCCCCAGCAACAGCATCCTTATTATTATATAGGTACAAACACACACACACACACACACACACACACACACACACACACACACACACACACACACACACACACACACACACACACACACACACACACACAATCCTTCCAGAGTCCTCCATTGCAGCACACACACTCCAAGGCCTACCTGCCACTGAAGTACCTACAAGGTCGTCTGGACGTAGGTTAGCTTCACCAGCTCACCAATTCACACCTGAATGTGACACCACTTCCTCTATTCCCAAATATATAAGCTAAGTCCCTCCCTAACCTCCCTCACTTCCCCTAAACTTCTCAAACCACTTAACCCCTTATTGTCCAAAGTCCCAGTCCCTGCTACCTGACTTAACCACACCAACCCTTCCCCCACCCATTCACTAAAGGAGGTCCTGGACAAATTGGTTTGTCCCAAACCTCATATGACAGTCAGTTGGTTTTCCCTTTTCTGATTGTTTCTACCTTATCCAAGGTTGCATGATTGTGCAGGCAGCACATATGTAGGGTCACTTATGGGCATCTGTTATTAGTGTCTTTCAGTGGAAGAGGTGTTTCAATGACTAAAGTTCTGTCAGATATCACATCCCAAGCTGTACCATGTCAGTGAGCAATAATGCTTACCATTCAAAAGTCATGTCCAGTCAAAATATGGCTGCTTCTGGGAGATGTAATTCATCAAGTTTACTTTCATGACTCCTACTGATAGAGGAATTAACAGTCAGCTGTCCTAGTCAGAGAGAAGCTGCAAATTACTTCAACTGCTGCACATTGAGTGATATGTGGATTATAAGATAGGAATATGCATTCTGGTACAGAGTCAGAGGTGTGGGACACCTGCCACTGTGAAGGGCAGACAATGGCATGCACATCAAATGAGAAGAATGAATAAATATTAAAATGGGGGTGTTATGACAATATGTCTGTCAGCCTGGGATGACATGCTCGACAAGCCACGTTGCTTCGCTAGGGACGGCTTGCACCTGTCACCCCTGGGCTTTTGGATATTGGCAAAGGCTCTTGCCACCCCCATAGTGCCTTTTTTAGGCAAGGCTCAAAAGTCAAACCCACCTCCATAGACAGCACAAGGAACAAGAAAATAAGGGTAATGCTGCTAAATGCCAGAAGTCTTAACCTCAAGATGCATGCACTCGAAGCTCTCCTCAGTATGGAGAACATTGATATCTATGCAGTGACAGAAACCTGGTTCAAGGCTCCAGAGAGCACCCCAGCACTACCAGGTTATACCTCATATCATGCTTTTCGGCCCCAAAACCCAGACCGAACCACAAAAGGAGGGGAAGTTTCCATATTTATCAAGGATATCCATACCTCCAGGTTAGTGGCAGTGCACGAAGTATCAGAAACCATCCATGTGCAACTGACAGTGGGCAAGACTGCTTTTCAGTTTATAGCATCCTACAGACCACCCTCTCAAAGTCAGGAATCCCACTCGGCTTTCCTGAAAACATTGGAGAACACTAAGATCTCTCTGAACACCATTATATTGGGCGACATCAACTACCCAAACATAGACTGGGAGCATTACTCAAGCCCCAGCACCTTAGCCCAAAGGTTCCTGGAATTTATAAACTCAAATGCTATGGAACAACTAGTCACCACTCCCACAAAAGGGGAAAACATACTAGACCTGATCATTACCAACATGGGGACTCTATGCTCCATACCAGAAGTATATCCCTCATTGGTAAGATCAGACCATAAATTAATTTCACTGGATACCCACATCCCGACCCCACCCCCAGCCCAGAAAACCACAGTGAAAAACTTCTCAAAAGTGAACTTCACACTTTTCAAAACTGAAGTGGAATCCTTCAAGGCCCCAGGGCCAGTGGAAACTATGGCCCAAACTGCAGAATCCTATATAAACGCATTCTACGGACATCTCCAGGAATGCATGGATCATGCTATCCCAAACAAAATCAAGACCCAATCATCCAAAGGCAGGCGTCCAGTCTGGTGGACCCCAGCCATAAATAAACTGTACAACAGAAGGAGGAAGCTACTACATGATAGAGCAAAATCCCTAAAAGGGAAGGCATCTCTGATCAGTACTAGCAAAAAATTACGAACCCTCATAAAATCCTCCAAGGCCAGCTTCGAGAGAAAAATTGCACAGGACACTAAAGACAATCATAAGGCTTTTTTCAGTTATGTTAGGAACCTGGGATGCAACTCCCAGACTTGTTCTGAGTTGATTCTAAATGACAAAAAATACAGTGAACCCACAGACATCGCCAATATCCTGGCAGACAGGTTCAGTGCAAACTTCTCCACCCCCCACCCCAAAAGAGCAAGTATCTATCCCGGCAGAGTGCAGCCTCCCAAACATCTCTGATGCTCAGGTGAAGGCCGCCCTCTCCAAAGCAAAAAACACTGCTTCCATGGGACCAGATGGTGTCCCGGGTTGCGTCCTACATGAACTCCAAGAAGAACTAATCCCTCAAGTAAAACTGCTGTACAATCTCAGCCTCACTACAGGATATGTGCCCAAAGAATGGCGTACAGCAACAGTGGTCCCACTCCACAAAACTGGCACCTCTGCGGACCCTGGAAACTATCGCCCCATAAGCCTGACTAGCTTAGTATGCACGGCTATGGAGAGGATCATCATGGAACTCATAAACAAAGACATTGGGGACCTACAGACACTAGATCCTACCCAATTTGGCTTCGTCAAGGGCAGATCCTGCCTTTTGAACCTGGTCGACTTCTTCGAAACAGTCACCAAGGCCATAGATGAAAGGAAGGTAGTCCACACAGCCTATCTGGACCTTGCAAAGGCATTTGAAACAATACCCCACTCGGGCATCATAGATAAGCTATCCAGCCTAAATATAATCCCCTATGTCACAAGATGGGTTGCAAACTGGCTCAAAGACAGAACCTACAGAGTCAGAGTTGCTGGAGCCATGTTAGACTCGAAACTGGTCACAAGTGGCATCCCACAAGGTTCTGTCCTGGGACCTCTCTTGTTCGGTATTTACATTTCTGAGGTACAGGCCAACAGGGAGGACTATGGCTCACCAAGTTCGCAGATGACCGCAAACTGGGCGCCATAATCGACTCTCCAGCTGACACAAACATCCTTCAAAAAGGTCTCGCAGAGACGGATAACTGGTGCCAGAGCCATGGTCTAAAGATAAATGCCAAAAAGTGTATAGTCATACCCTTTGGCAAAAACAATGTGCCCACAAATTACCACATAGGTGGTAACCCATTAAGTACAGAGAAAGTAATTAGGGATCTGGGGACCCAAGTTGATAGCAATCTCTCCTTTGACAACCACATTGCCAAAGTGGTTAGAAAGACCTTCTACATAGCCCACCTCATCATGAAAGTATTCACATCTAGATCAAGAGAGGTAATCGTGCCCCTTTATTCATCCCTCATCAGGCCCATCATAGAATACAATGCCCCCTTTGGGATATACCTTACCCGACACCTGCAGCAATTAGAAAGACCCCAAAAGTACCTCACCAGGAGGATCAAGGGACTCAAACAGATGCCATATGCTGCTTGGTTAAAAAAACTCCAGCTCTACTCAGTTGCATACCGCCTACTTCGAGGCGATCTATGCTTGACATATAAAGCTATGTCCAACCCAGAATTAATGGACATGCTCCACCTCAGTAAATCTAAATCCCTTAGAGCCACGAGCTCGAGGGACTTGATCCTCAGCACAGAAATAAATAGAACATGCTGGAGGGACAGATTCATAACCCAGAGGCTCCCTTCGCTCTGGAATAGAATTCCAATTCATGTGAGGCACAGCACCTCACTGACTCTCTTCAAGAAGAATCTTGATGAGTGGATGGGGGATCGTAGGTTTGTCCTGGGGATTACTTCCATGTCACTATTAGACAGAGGCACAGTAAACTAAACTTTAAAAAGGGCATAGTATACTCAAATCAAGGGGTGGCGTAAGCCAAACACAATCAGGCTAGGCTTATAAATGCCCCAGGGCAGATAGCCTAGTATGAACCTATGAACCTATGAATCTATGTTTTTAGGAAGTTATCCACTAATGTATATCTACCAACATGCCTATATACCGACTCATAGATATGGTGCAAGAAATCAAAATATGGAAAGTTACCTCCACATAGACGCCAGTCACTAGTGGAGTCTCTGAGGGTTCTGTGCTGGGGCCTCACCTATTTGGCACCTATTTTCCTTAAGTAAAAGTCAATACCAAAGGGCTCTGGCCTACTAAGTTTGTGTATGACAGCAAGTTAAGAGGTGTTACTGAATCCCCAAATGACTTAGTCATCCTGCAAGGAGGGTTATCAAAAACAAATAACTGGTGCCAAAACCATGGACTGAAACTAAATGCCTAAAATGCACTATTGTATCTTCTCCAGGGAATTACCACACTAACAATACACCCCTAAGAGTTGACCCAGTTGTTCAGGATTTGTGAACTTATATGGACAATGGCCCAACTTTTGATAAACATGGGCCCATTGTTGTAAGGAATTCCTTATATATTGCACAGCTTATAAACAGCTTATAAACACAGGGATTGTGTCTAGATCTAGGGATGTCATTGTCTCCTATTACTCTGCCCTCATTAGGCCAGTCATTGAATATAATACTCCCTTTGGCACATATCTGTCCAGACTCATACAGCAACTGGAACACCCACAAATATACGTTATTAAAAAAGGATACAAAGCTTAAACAACACATCCTACCAGGAATGAATCAAAGCCCTGTCACTATACGTGGTATCCCACAGACTTCTAAGAGGTGACCTGTGTCTGGCATACAAGGCATCCCCTGGCCCAATACTGATGGATTTACTGCACATCATCAAGTCTAGCGGCATCAGAAATACTTGTGCTAAGGGTCTAGAACTCCTCTGCAACATCAACAAAATGGTTTGGAGGGACAGGTAGAGGCTACTGCTGCTCTAGAACATACTTCTCATCCACATAAATCAAAGTTTTTCCCTGCCCATATTCAAGTGCTACTTGGATTTATGGATAAGAAACAGCAAATTTTCCCCAGGAACATCCCTTGTATTACTAATGGACAGAGGCAGCTTGTAAATGCTTTATCCTATGCATGGGTCTCCTCAAATTATCTATGGTATGATCCCAGTTATATTCATTAGGGGTAATATATAATTATCGAACATGGGATGGGTAAAACCAGTCTCTAATCAAATGTGATAGGTTAATTAAAGCATGGGCAGATAGCCTAGAACATACCTATGTATACTGCCCCTTGCCAACAGTTTTGTATATATTATGCTAGTAGCCTACATTTTATATATCCTTGTGAGGATAATGGAGTGTCTTTTCAGTTTCATAGACACAGATATGAAAGAGATTCAGTAATGCACAGTTAGTGCAACAGAGAACTGTGATTACACAGCACTACCTCACCCTTGAGTGTTTTGCCACTGTTGCAAAATGGCACCTTGCAAGATGAATTTCACTTTATAGCTAGACAGTCCAAACGGAATGTTGGCAGTGGTCTTTTTACAGGTAAGTCCTGGGAAGAAAACTCCAGAGCAGGGAATAGATTCACCAGAAATAAAGCAGTCAGTTATTTCAGACAGCGAATAATTATAGTGTAAGAAATAATAATATCTGAAGATATAGCAAAATGTTGCCTCCCCCTACTGCTTTTGCTTCTAGAATTTACCTTGAAGTAATATGTAACAATAATGCCCTGCAACGCACTGAGATGGCATGGCTACTGACTCATTAAACCTCACAGGATACAGTAAAACTCAATACAACTAGCAGCATGGACACTGGCATCACTGGATAGTGACCATATTGTACCCTACTTTGATTTTAATTTTCCACCTAACAATGACATGTGCTACACTTCAAATACAAGTATGCTACATTTTGAGAATGGTTTTGGAATTAGCAACAATTTCTGCTTGTTTCATAGACTGCTTTCTATGACGTCTAAAGAGTACCACTGAATCATGGAATAACAGCATTTAATTCTGACTAGCGTTATCAAATAGAGTTAAAACTAGACTAGTCCAGAAAATAAGCAAATCAAAATCCTTTGCAAACTACTTGGCCTCTGTGCATGAATCTTTTGGTACTCATTTCTTGTTGAGTTTTATATACCAAGATGGTTACTTCTTGAACTATATTGCTCATAGAAGAAAATTATGGAAATCGTGTGTCACTTGGGGGAAAAACCCAATGAGGCACATTTCTCCTCCTTCAGTTTTCCATGTCTTATTCCTGAAAAATAGAGACAACGATGCCATCATGTGAGAACAGATTTTAAAACATTTTAGGTCAAAGCATGAAATAGTTAGCGGGCTGTATTCAGTTCCTTTCTTTCTTCATATAAAACCATATGCTGAATAACATTGGCCTAAACAACATCACAATAATCTACCAACAGCTGTCTACTCAATGTCACACTAGTGGTTTCATGGATAAGAACGGTGCTGCATCTCAGCTAGCACATGGAAATGATGGATCGAAGTCACTGCAGTTAATGTCCTTTGGATTTAAGGAAAACTTCTAACTTGTAATGTTTATGTGTATTTTGCAAGCCTCTTTTCTTCAATAAGTCTAGATAAGATAGCAATAGTCATATTTTTACCATAATCTAATTTTAAGACTTTCATAATCTCAGCCATCATAGAGATGCTTTTAGATTGTCCTACTCTTACAGATCTTGACAAGCAACCTCAGCCGATATGACAGTTTCTTATTTGCGGTCCTAGAACATTTGCCCTTATTTCATTTTTTTCTTCTTCTGGGGCCTCCGCTCTCTATCCTTTCAAAGCTGTCTTCATTTCCTTCTTTACTCACTGTATAGCACTGTCAGGTCCCTTTTTTTCCCAGTCATTTTGGCCTCACTTTTGGCAAATATGCTTTCTCTCTCTTGTTTTTTTTTTTTCCTTAGTTTCTACTTCTCCTGCTAAAAGTTTATATTTGATACCAATTCTATGATCCAACTCTTCTGTCTTTGTAAGGCTTCTTTGGTTATGGCCTATCCATCTCCTTTAAATTCCTCTCTTTCACACAGCTCTTCATCGTGTCACATTACACATTCTATTCATGTTATTTTCTGTAGACTTCAGGAGATCCTGTTAACTGTTTCCCTGAGGCTCATCACTGTATTACTTTTTAGCTCTGGGTGATGCCCTTTACATGATTAACCAATCTATGCACCTATTTTCGCCTCCACTTTTCTCTACTGATGGCTGTTATATGCTGATGCTCACACCTCTAAATTTGGGTTTCGAAACCATCTTTTTTCTTTATCTCCACTTGTATCCTCTTCCTTGCAAATCTAGTTGGTGTCCCTTTATACACATGCCCCATGCATACCTCTCAACTTCTTAGCACACAAAATCTGGACAAAGCCTAAAATAGTGAGGGTGGTGGCAAAGGCTCAAAAATTCAAAAATAGGGATAGATTGAAAGAAAGAAACTTAATATAGCTCAGTAACTATTTCATGCTTTGACCTAACTCCTTTTTTTTTATTTTTATTTTACATTTGTTGACCAGGCTAGTCTAGCTGGATATATGTCCATTTTCAGTAGAGGCCCGGGGAGAAAAGCTCCAAGCATGGACAGTGACAAAGTTAACAATATAAAAAGACATGATAAAGCAAATACAGAGGCAACATTGTGAAAAGAAAACTTACAAATTATAAACCATAACAACTTTAGTAAGAAATTATACTAAACAATATACTACACACACGAGAAGGTATGAGCAAGACTCAGTTAAGAGAAAAAGAAGTTATATTTTATCCTCATATTATGAAGAAAAGGGTAATAGATAGATTTGGAGGCAGAGGTTAGAGGAGTAGAAAAGGAAGGGGAAAAGATATCAGTCTGGGTTAGCACGTGGACAAAGCCAATGAGTTTTGAGATGTTATTTAAGATGTTTTTTAAATAGAGAAGTCGAAGCAAGGGTTGATAATTCAGAAGGAAACAGATTCCAGTTTTTACCTGCTGTGTTTGAGAAAAGTGAATCACCGGCTTTGTTGTTGGATTTAATAGAAGAAACTAGAAGCTTATTAGCAGAGCGTAGTGTAGCTAGATTTTTATATGGTGTAATTACATTAGTGAGGATAGGAGTGTTGTTAGGGTGGCATAGGATCTTTTGAGTAATAAGTAGTTGTTGACAGAGTATGTGGTTTTGCAATTCTAGCCATTCAAGTTGTTTGAGGTTGAGGCAGTGGTGAGTTTTAAAGGGGGAGCATGTAATGAATCTAGCTATGCTATTATAACAGGTGGAGAGTTTAGAGAGGTTGTTTTTGGATAGGTTAGTATATATAACAGATGCATAGAAAAGGGTAGAAATTAGGTGGGTCTGGGCAATAGTTTTCCTTGCAGAAGGGGTAAGGAAGGGTTTAATTCTATAGAGGGTACCAAGTTTTTTATTAACAGACTTTATGGTGCAGTTGATGTGGTCATCAAAGCTGAGACGATTATCAATTGTTACACCTAGTAGGCAGGTTGTAGTGTCTGGGGTTATGTTGGTATCATTGTTAGAGGTTATAGAGAAGAATGGAATAGGTGATTTATGGGTTGGAGTAAAAAACAGTAGTTTTGTTTTTTTGGGATTCAGGAGTAGGCAGTGTTGCAAAAACCAGTTTTCAACATTATTAAAAACAGTTTGGGTGAAAGAGTGGAGAGAGGCTATATTCTTGGCTGTACAGATTAAGGTGGAGTCTTCTGCATATTGAATGCAGGTGGCTTGAGGTATATTCATGTGTAGATTGTTGATAAATAAGGAAAAGAGTAGGGGGCCTAAGATAGAGCCCTGGGGTACACCAATATTTACTGGGAGTAGTGAAGACAGATTGTTATGCCAAAGTACTGCTTGATGTCTATTTTCCAGATAAGACCTAAACCATTGTATAGCTTGAGGATCGAGAGACTGGGCCTTTAGTTTGTCTAGAAGTAAGTTATAGTTAACCATATCAAAGGCTTTTGACAGGTCAATAAATAGTGCAGAGGAAAAAGAGTTATTGCTACGATTTTTGTTTATAGAGTCGGTAAAGGATAAGAGGGCAGTTGATGTGCTATGGAATGGCCTAAAGCCATGTTGGCAGTTTGCTAGTAGGTTATTTTGTAAGAAGTGGTTAAGTAGTTGTTTGTGAATACATTTTTCCATTATCTTAGCTAATGGGGAGATTAAAGCAATAGGACGAAAGTTAGAAAGCTCAATAGAAGGTCCACCTTTATGTAGAGGGATGATGTGGGAAACTTTCCATAAAGTAGGGATTCTGCCTTCTGAGATGGTTCTGTTAATAAGGATAGAGATGGGAAAGTCAATGGCTTTTGCAGCAATTTGTAGGTATTCAGATGGGAGACGGTCAGCAGAAGGGGTGCAAGGTTTTAATTTTTGAAGTAACTTACAGATGAGAGATGTAGATACAGGTTGTATATGAAAGGTGGGAGATGAAGTATTGGGGATATTTAGTGGGGAAGCAGTGAAGGGTGGTAAGGAATTGGCTAGTGTTTGAATGGCTTCTGTAAAGTAGTTATTAAAAGCATCAGGGATCTGGTTGGAGTTGTTATGGTTGAAACCGACTGGGTCTGGAGTAGTAATGTGACCTGGGTGAAGAAGTTTGTTTATCCCTGACCAAAATTTTTGTGGAGTTTGTTGACTGGTTTGTTGGAGGTGAAGGCAGAAGTCTTTTTTGTCTCTAAGAATATCTTTCTTGGTGGCATTTCTTAGCTGTTTAAAGAGGAGGTGATCTGTTGGACATTTGGTGGCTCTCCATTTAGTCCAGATTTTATTTTTGAGGAGTATCTTTTGCCTCGTTTGTTTTGTGAGCCAAGAGGCAGATTTGGTTCTTATTCTAGTAGACGATATGGTGCAAGGCAGTCAAGGATTTGAAGAAAGTTAGTATTGGTAACCTCCAAACTCTGGACCCCACCCATTTCGGATTTGTGAAGGGCAGATCATGTCTCCTGAACCCGATTGACTTCTTTGAAACAGTCACCAAAGTCATGGAAGAGGGTAAGGCAGTCCACACAGCCTATCTCGACCTTGCCAAGGCATTCAACACCATCCCCCATTCTGGTATCATAGATAAACTCACCAAGCTGGGCATAAATCCATACATCATAAGATGGGTCGCCAACTGGCTCACTGACAGAACCCACACTGTAAAAATTGCGGACTTCAAATCTGACTCCAAACCTGTGACGAGTGGAGTACTACAGAATTCAGTCTTGGGTCCCCTTCTGTTTGGGATATACTTCTCTGAAGTACAGGCCAATACAGAGGGCCTCTGGCGAACAAAGTTCACAGATGACTGCAAATTGGGTGCCATAGTTGAGTGGCCAAACAAAGTGGACATCCTGCAAAAGGGCCTCACTGATACTGACGCATGGTGTCAGAACCATAACCTCAAGCTCAATGTCAAAAAGTGCATAGTCATCCCCTTTGGTAAAAACCTTGTACCCATGGACTACCACATAGGTGGCAGCCCACTTACCGCCGAAGGTGTGATAAGAGACCTCGGGACTCTAGTGGACAGCAGCCTCTCCTTTGATAATCACATCGCCACAGTAGTCAGGAAATCCTTCTACATTGCACACCTCATCATGAAAGGGTTCTCATCCAGGAAAAAAGAGGTCATTGTCCCCCTCTACTCAGCTCTCATCAGACCCATTATAGAGTACAATGCCCCATTTGGAATGTACCTTACAAAGCATCTGCAACAGCTAGAAAGGCCACAAAAATACCTCACAAGGAGGATTATGGGACTCAGTTACCTTACACTGACCGGCTCAAAAAACTCTGTAGCATATTACCTACTTCGAGGTGATCTCTGCCTAACATTCAAAGCCATGTCAAACCCTGAGCTGTTGGACATGCTACACCTAAAGAAATCCCAATCCCTCAGAGCCACATGCTCTAGAGACCTAATCAATGTCACAACAATTAACAGAACATGCTGGAGGGATAGATTCCTGTCCCAGAGACTTCCCATACTCTGGAACAAGCTATCTATCTATGTCAAGCATAGTTCCTCACTGGCACTCTTCAAGAAAAATCTTGATGACTGGATGGGTAATAGGAAATTCACCCTGGGAATCACTTTGGTGGCCCTGCTAGACAGCGGCGCAGGTAAATAATATCCATGGGTGGCCAAAGCCAGGGAACCTTGTTGGCTAAGCTTACATAGGCCCTAGGGTCGATAGCCTACCTATGAACCTAAATATTGCTCTTATAAATTAGAAAGTTGCTGGTATAATTGGATTGGTGTTAACATGCATTTTCCGAAGGATATGTTACCTGGAACTCAAATGTATGTTTATTTAGTGACTTCAATCCTCAGTAATTTGCCAGAAAACAGCAAATTTTGAGAGACACAGGCCACAAATATAAGGCAAAAATCTGGACATTCTGCAAAAATCTGGACAGGTGAGATGTATGATTGCATGTAGAGTCAATATATGTTTTTGTCACTTTTTCTGACCCCATGACTTGCAAATGCCCTAGTAAATAATTTGTATTTGTGCTGGTTAATATTTTCATAACAACTGACACTTCCTTTTAAGTTGTTTACTTTCCCTTCCATCTTTCTTGTCATTGCCACTACATTTCATTTCAGATTTGTGTAGTTGCTTTTTCTGCTTATTTTCATCTACTATTCAAACTTCTAGAATAAAAACAAAACACTGTATATTAATCCATATGTAGTACAGTCAAACCCTTTTTGGCTGTCTTTTTCGCCTACCTTTCCCAGTACATATCTAAGACTAGAATTTGATAAGACAGCTCGTATATGTCACAGAAATGTGCAATACATTATATTTATTTTTCTGACTACAATTCTGCATTACTGCAAAAATCTATGTCAAAATAATTGCATCATAGTATGTGTATTACATGAACAGATATACGTGCTAGCCTTTGTATGACATCAAAGTTAATTAGGCATTTACTAATCAGGAGAAAAGTTCCAACCACCATCATTACAATAAAGCAGTCTGTGCTTCCTGTAGCACATTATACAAAAGGTTACTATATATCACTTCAGGGGACAGTGAGAAACGTTAAGTACAGACAGGAACACGGGTGAAAGCATGTAGGAAAGAAATAGGAAAAGAGAAAAACAAGAAAGGAAGTCAGGAGGAAAGAATGCAGATGGAAGAGAAAAGTGATCAACTTACAGATTGAATCCTGGAAAGAAACTGTTTTCATGATACTAAAATAAAAACATAAAGACAGCTAAACCAGGAACTCTGAGTACAAGACCAGGGTTTAAAAACAAGCAATTGTGATGTCTTGAGTATGCATATGGGCTGCTCTTACAGTGTGCCCTGTGGTCTCAGTGGTACATTTTGCTTTGAAAGTGCTGAGACTTACCAGTTATAAATAAAGAATGACAACAAATGCTTAAGAAACTATACTTTTTTCTCGATATCTCTGCTCAAAGCACAAGAAAGCATTTTATTTATATAAAGAAAACACTGTTCAATAAGTCAGCAGTGCTCAATGACAATTAAAAACAACCATTTACTACAACACAAGTTTTAAATCAATATATTCAAATTAACCATACTTCATGATTATCAATATACTTTTTTTTTCTTTCTTTCTGGTTATTGCATAGTGTTATATTATTTTTTTCCTAAATGCACGTGTCTCTTGCTTACCATAGAATTGCTGTATGCACCATCAAAATCCATCACAACAATGAACAATGAGATGTCAGGCACCACGGAAGTATGAGAGAAAAAGAAAGAGAGAAAAGGCATTTTGAAAAAGCTTTTTTTGATACCATATAGATGAGTTATCAAAGTGCAGTCTGACATTTGGGATGAAATAGCTTTCTTATGACTGTTTATATTTTATTACACGGTGGTGGTGCTACGGTAGCGTTGTCGCCTCACACTAAGACATTGTCCTGTGCGATTCTCAGCTAAAGTGTCTTCTGTGTGGAGCCATGCGTGAATTGGCATACCTTCATTGAAGGTTGGGCATCAGGGCTGGCAATTCGATACGTAAAAATCTACTGCCAATCATTAGCGGACCGGAGTTCCGCTGTAGCGACCCCTAACCGGGAAAAGCCGAAAGATACAACAACATGACTGTTTACATTTTGTTTACACCGCATAGTTTTACTCCTCGAAACAGCCATTATCTCACACCCCATCTTTTATTGTTACAATAACATACACAGAAAGCAAGTTCCCCTAAACTGGTCCTTCCTCTCCTTATATCTCCATCACAGCATCATTAGAAGCCATGCCCTGCTGTTACTTCTGAGTATATTGTGTGAATCAAGTGCTGCTGGTTTTGTGGCCAAAGGATAAAAGCCTAATGATGACCTAGATGCCTGAGTTCAAATAACAGCTTAGGTGCTGAAAAAGCAGGGAGGGTTAGAAAAGGTGTGAGTGGTTAATGTCACCTTGTCCATCCTAGTAGGGAGAGATGGCTGTGACTTACCAATCACCGATGTAAAAGTGGAGCCTTACATGGCATTAAATGGCAAGGATCAGCAATGTAGAGTTCACACTACTAATACAGTGATAGCAGCCTTCAATACCATATGGGTGGAAATGCAGAGAGAGAGACACACACACACACACACACACACACACACACACACACACACACACACACACACACACACACACACACACACTCACACTCAATGTAGAAAATCTTAAATTGAGACAAGGGATTATATCAGCCTTCAGGGAGGGTTTATAGCATTACACAGAAATACCGAAATAGCTAGAATGCTAGCAAGGGTACAGACATCCCCCTTGTCTGCTTGCATGACAACCCCATCATTTGGCTCTTTCCCTAATGCTGTAGACTCCCAGTGACAAAAGAAATAACAGACTCAAGATCAATAGGGGAGCTTTATAGTTACCTGGCATGGAGGTGAAAAGGACCCAGAAAAAATAATTGAGGTATATTTGGATCCCATTAGTTTAGCTCATTTCATGTCAGTAAAAAATAATTTTCCTCATCTTACAGGAGACTACATTTTTTGCAGCTACAGTCACACTCTTCCTGCCTCCATCAATCTAATATCCTTAAAGATATGATGTACTCAAATTTCATTTTGGAGCAAAATGAGCAAATTTCATGAAATGCTCCAGTCCCAGGAGAGCTTTGCTTTTGCTTACAACAGGAATGTAAAATACCCTCTGAAAGGCAAATCCCATACCCCTGAGGGAATTTTTCAAAATGTGGGATTAAAGACTAGCGTTAGTTGAATCCACTTGCAAACTATGTTTGTATCACTCAGGTCTCTTTAAATGTCATTCATCTGGTACAAAGGAAGAAAAACTACAAAAGGTAGTAACTGTGGGAAGTGAGTTTCTTTAACTTTGTTTCTGACCCTCTCACATGACCACCTCATGACCCTCCACCTCCATCCAAAATGAGCCATTTATTTCTCTCACATCCCAGAATCAAGCTATGTGGAGCAAAAAAGGATGGAGTCATGGATCATGGACTTTCATTCTGTTAGGATTCAGAAGATTTTTATGTTCTTCCTAATTACTGTCTGTATTAGCTGGCATAAACTCTGCAGTACCTTCTATGTTAGAGTCTATGTGGCTACTGTTTCTTCATTTCCTTTCTGCCTACCTGGAGAAAAACTCTTTCTGAGTTCTGCACTTCCATACCCTTGTTATTTATTCCCATCTAGAGCTTGCACCTGTGATCTGACACATTGGTTTCATTTCTAGAGTGCGATCCATACTATCACCCCCCACCCACCCAAGATGGGTGATTGGGCATTGGCTGCTCATTTCCACCCCTCACTGGTTCATAGGTTTATAGGTGTGTACTAGGCTAATGGCCCTGGAACCTTTACAAGACTAGCCCATAGGATTACCCTGTCATTGTGCCACCCAACCTTAGTTCCCAGTGCCTCTGTCAATTAGAGCCACTGGAGTGATCCCCAGGGTGAATTTTCAATTTCCCATCAACTCATCAAGATTTCTCTTGAAGAGGGCCAGTGAGGTGCTCTGTTTGACATGTATGGGAAGTCTATTCCATAACATGGGCAGTCTCTGGGTTATGAACCTGCCCCTCCAGCACATTCTGTTGATCGTGGTAATGAGGTTAAGGTCTCTAAAGTGTGCGTTGTGGAAGGATTGGGATTTATTTAGATGTAGCATTTCTACAGAGCTGGGTCAGACATGGTTTTGTAAGTCAAATAAAGATCAGTAGGCGATATGAAACTGAATATAGTTGGAGCTTTTTGAGTCTGTCCATATAGGACAAGTGTTTAAGGCCTATGATCCTTTTTGTGAGGTACTGCCTAGGATCCTTTTTGTGAGGCACAAAATAGAACAAAGTTTGTATTTCATCAGAATGAGCTATTGAGAAACTGCTCATTCTTTCCTCTACTCCCATTCCTAACTAATCCCAGATTGTATTATAGTCAGTCATCTTTCTATGTATTGGTATCAGTAATTATTGGAGGGCCCCTTATTAAATTCTGTGGAATAGAGCTATACAAATAAAACTTCAGTTTAACCCCAAAGCAATAAATTCTTTCAGCTTATTCTTACAAACTATAGCATGAGTGAAGAGTTTTTCCAATTGTCCAAAAGTTAGTGTTTTTCTAATATTTGTTATTCATTTTCATAGTGTTTATTTAATATTCCATTTTTGGTAAGCATATAATTTGTTTTCAATGATTGATGTTCTTTTTGATGATTATAGTTTAAATATCTAAAAATTATACAAATATGGGTGAGAAACAATTTGACAGAGAAACAGAGTCAAAAGAGTATGTGATCTAATCTGTCAGAATGCTGTACAATACTAAAACCTTTGGATAAAGTTTTGGAAATTGTAGGGATGTGAAGTGGAAGGTAAGTAGGGTTACTTGGATAACTGTATTTTTGTAGAATATAGTGGATGAATGGTAAAGTATGCTGGCCAGCCATAAGGATAACGTGAGCATTTGTCTTGGGAAATTAGGTAATTTTAATCAAAATTATCAGGATATAATGTGTCCAGAGTGTAATAACAGTCCAATGGTATCTATGGGATATAGCAGAAAGAGCATTTTGGGGTTGACTACACACTGAATAATAAGCTGAAACCTGAGTTTGTGGAAAATGTTGAAACTCAAGTAATAAGCATGCAGTCATGATTGCCTGCACGGAGCGACCTTAGGTCAACTGGTGCCCTAGGCAAAAGGGCTCCATGGCGCCTCCCACCACACCACCCAGTGCCCCCATCTTGGTCTACCTACACCAAATAAATACTGGAAAAGTACCCCTACTAGAGCAGCGCCCTAGGCGGCTGCCTAGTTGGCCAGTGCTTAAGGCTGGCTATGGCTGCAACTGAAGAACATATTCAGAAGGAACTTCTCAACAAATGGGTAAGTTGGGCCAGTTGTAAACATGAATTATCTAAAGAGAATAGATTTGTTACCTTAACTTTTTCAGAAGGAAAAGTAGAGATTTTTCAAATAGTTTGCTTTGGTACTTTAAGGACGTAATGAGTTTCTTTGAGATGTACTGTTTTTTCAAAGACAACAAGGAAAATAATATTTGAAGAAGATGATTAGTTCACCAAATGCCATACTCTGTGCAATTTTACAAAGGATGATAATGACCAACAATTACAAGAAGCCTGATCATTTAAGCAAGGCAGAAAAGTATGTCCAAGAGACTGTTAAAATGTGAGACATGGGGATAGTTTAGTCACAGTAAAGAGCAAAAAAAAAAAAAAAAACAGGCACATAGGGAGGGAAAGGTGCTGATATTGTACAATGCAACTTCGGGTGAATATTCACAGCAGCTGTTGATGACATGATCTGATATCTATGCCTGGCAGAGAAACACTGAGTGCTGGCAAGAATTATTTATGAAGATAAAGCTAGATCAGAGAGGGAGAATGGCTGTATAACGTGGGAGGGAAGATCCCCATCTATGCTTCTCCACTGTGGTGGAGAGGCATGATATGAATGTAGTTGGAATGTTTCAACCAAGTAAAGTTTTTCTTGTCTGGACAGGAAGGAGGAGGATAGCACCATCCACATGTTTGCAGTTTGGTGCTGAGATCCTACCCTAATCGTTATCTTACTAAAGTAATTATCATTGCTGTACGGAGGAGAAAAAACTGCCCATGTCACTGCACACTGGATATTGCTCGTGTGATTTTGCACATTACAAAAAATTCTTGGCTAGGGAAGAAGAAGGGATGACATACCATTACCTCTGCACTCTGAGTTAGTTTGTATCTCATACAATAGGAATCATATTCCACTCTACATAAATCAAAGTACTTTCCTTACTTTATTCAAATGACATCTAGATGAATAGATGGGTAAATGCAAGTTCACCCCCAGTTTAGCAGCCCTACCCCCTGCAGATAAGGGAAACATATTAATGACTCATCATATCCTTGCTTGGCCCAACTGTGGCTTATTTGAATGTAAAATATAAGGGCTAACAACTACCTTGGGAATGCCAGGCTAGTGTTCTTCAGATCCTTAAAGATGAGCAGCCTAGTAAGTATGTATGAAACTATTAGAGAACTCATCTTAATTCTACTACACTGGCTCTTTGCATTAAAACATTTTTAGTTGGGGCAGGCCATAGGGGAAAATTATGCATGCCTTTACACTGTGATGTTAAATTCCAGTCCTGATATTCTGAAAGAGATTTCCTCCTTTAAAATATCTTTCTGCTGAATCAGTATTTAGGGATCACCCTCCTATGTCACTGATTCTACTTGCCTTCCTGGCAAGAATATGCTTCACATTACTGCAACCACAAATATGTGAAACACAAATATGAATACCATCTTGGAATATGAATAACATCACACTAAAGAAGTATTTCTTGGGGGGGCAATCTTGTCTGCACCAACCCAATACACACCACTGCCCCCCACTACTTATATGCAATAAATTTGAGGTAGCAGCATTACTGAATAAGGGGAAACCTTGGTAAACTAGCAGTTTACGTCTTTAAGAAGAAACAGTCATATACAAATGAACACACACACCAGTACCAACCTTGAGATTTTCAAATATAAGCTGGGCAGCCATTCTCCTCAACGATTCTTCAAAGAAGTCATAATATTGTTAACCAAAATTTGTTGCTTGTTATGCATGCATGTTGAGTTAACGAACAATATAATGTTTCAGTCAATGGTAAAGTAGGGATCAGGCATGCAAAATTTAAAAAAAAATTACAGCTATTCTATATAACAATACCACTAAATAAAGAAAAAGTATGCTGCATAAAGCTATATACACACTGTAGTACAACAGAATAGCATTAGAATGCATGAAGCGATTTATGCAAATCTATCTCTTACTATGAATAAATGTATTTAGAAAATGAGAAGCCATCATGATAGTTATGTAAGTAGTACTTAAGTGTATTACATACATGTGCATATAGATATATATATATATGTGTGTGTGTGTGTGTGTGTGTGTGTGTGTGTGTGTGTGTGTGTATCTATCTATAAATTTTATATATATATATATATATATATATATATATTCCTTTTTTATTCTAATAGTTACATATCTATATATTTGTTTTAATAGTAAGGTAAGAGATAATTTTAAGTATATGGTGTATGTTTTTATTAGCCTACCTCTTACCTTCTGATCATCTTACCTTTTGCTCAGTCCTCACCTATTAGTTCCCTTCTTGGCTAGAGCTAGTTATAGCATGACTGTCAGGCAGGTAGCCATCAGCAGATTTCCTTTTCTACACAGCCCTAACTTCCTCTGCATGCCACATAAACACTGTATGGATGTAAGAGCAATAGGTACAGTGTAGGGGCCACAGTGTAAGTTTGTAAGTGAGACAGTCCCATAGTCAGGTCCCCATTCCCTTTTGAGTGGATGGTTACCACTTGGTCTCCCATCTCCACTGGGAATGATTCTCAAGAGTCACACATTGTATGCCCCTCCATCTTTGGCATGAGAAAGTAAAGCAGGTATCACTTCTTTACTCTCCCCAAGTGTCTCCTGCAGTGTCTAATATTCTGCTCAAACCTTGTGGGCTGGTTCATAGTCAGTGCTCCACCCCTCTCACCAAGGAGCCAATACCTTACTAGATATGTACTCTTCTAGTTTTGTTAACTTTAAACCCACCTTGAATTCTGATACATGTGATTATAAAATCTACACCAGAACCACAAGTCAAACATTCATAAAACAAAGTACTAAATAATTACTGTGCAGCTGATCAAAGGAGAATGGGTGGTGGTGCTTTATCTTGGGGATAAGTTCTAAGCAAGACAGAATTTGTTTCTGCCTTGGGCTAACATTAGAAGGGACAGACTGAGGTAAGTTGAGAAGATAAGGAACTGTATGTACATGTGTGATATTGCTACTAAAAAGCTACCTTGGTAATCTGGACTTACATTTGTCATCATTCAAAGCTATGAAGTATGAACAACCAGTTGGATTACTGCTTCAGGGTACACAGAGAGGGCTGTGAAATTTCAGTGACAGAAAATCAGGTAGTACCCTTAGAATGATGTGCTTGAATCTTTCTAAGGCTCCATTTAAGTCATTTTTCTAACAGGGCTTAACTATTCTTTTTCCAGTTCAGTAAGAAGTATAATTCACGAGGGAAGATGGCTGTGGGATTCACTAAACAGATATTGAAAAAAGGGGCAGCACCATCATTTAAACTGCATGTGTTTTATTGGCCATACAAGGAAGAATTTAGCCAAACGTGCATGTTCTGCATCAAGCTGCAGCACTAAGGCCATATAAATGATTAATGCAAGCTCTGCCACTGGTATGACAACTGCAGATCCCTTTGTAAATGAGACTCATTCTGTGGAAACAATGTTTGCTCATCTAATGTACAGGAAACTGCATCACTGAGATGGAACTGCCAGGATTGGTAATGGTTTACAACATCTCCCTATTAAGGACTGTCTTGTTCATTTTGTGTGGTATCATTTTTTTCAACAAATTAAAGTATTATGTGGGCTTTATAGCAGTTGTAACATACCCAAGTTATACATGATAGGGGAAAATAATCAACCAGAAGCTAACAAATACACCCTGGGATTCACAAAGGTATAACATACTGTGCCAATTTATCCTCTGCAAGTTTTTGCAGTACGTTATGAGTAAGTGTGAATGTTTTGGAGGGACCATGGGTGTCAGTAATTGGGAGTGTGCATGTAGGAAGGTGACTATCCAATCACAGTGCATAGGTTGGTAAGGGAACACAGAGGGACAGTGATAAATTCAAAGACATGATGTTGTTTGATGTGGCTTTATCATGTCCCTGAATCATAAATTACTGGAATCTCATCTTTGGCACTAAGGTATTGACTAACTACCATTGGTGGCTATAATCTTTCTGAATCCTAGGAACAACCCATCTAAATGCCAACTAGCAGCACTGTACTCCTTTGCTCTATATTCCAGTAATACTAAACTGTGCAATGCTCAACTTAACGTAATGCTCCTTCAATTTTAGTCTACTATATTTGTCTTTCTAAATACATACCTTCAGAATACTGACAATTTCAGGTACTGAAATAGAAATTCAGAACTAACTACTTGTCCTTTTGTGTTTACTGCCTAGCTGGTCTAATTATCATAATACTGTAAACAAACCTTTATTGTAAAAGTATTGTCGTTTTATTTTCCAGTCAATCAGTGTAGTAATATTGAGCTCTTAACAGTAGCATTTTTTTGCAATAAAGGATACCCTATAAAGCTGGATATGTAACAGCACCCACGTAGTTTAAAACACAGTTTGTTGCATGTCATGAAATTAGACTCTGAACAAATACAGTACTTTCATGCAGCCTAGACAGCATTGCAAATAAGCCTACATTTGTCTACATGTTGACACATTTTAGTACTATTATATAAATTAGCTGGCTAAAATATATTGCTCTGTTGGGGTTGTTCACTCAAGTGAAAATATTCAGTACAGCCGTGCCTTTGCACTTCCACAGCGAACCATAAGTATTACTGCTGTCTTGATGTGCAAAACCAAATTATGTCACAAAGAATAAAAAATATAAAAAAACAGAACCTTCCTCACTGTCTATGTCAGGTAAAAGCACTGAGCAAATTAAGCATATTAACAAGCACTGGCCTCCATGTTATCTGTCATTTCAACAAGAAAGAACATGCAAGTTACAAGGTTAGAATAAATGTACAAGAAATTGTCTACATTTTTTTTCTCTTCAAATTGCAGAAGAGTACCCAAGTAAGATGAAATGCCATGTTTTATTATAGACTTCCTCAAATTGATTCCAGAAATCAATCTAATGTTTTGCTTAAAGCTAGCAGATGTTCATAGTCCTTTAAATTAATTAGTCAGATGGCAAGTATGAAAAAAGGATTCTTGGAAACATTCATCTAATCCTGACTATAATTTACAGAAAGGGAGGAAAGCTGTGCTTTTGCTTTCTGCTTCATCCTTCTGCAGCCTTTCCCAAGTCCTGGACTAATAGACAGATAATGAAGTTTGCTATAGAAAGTTTCAATAGCCATGTTGCGGTTTATTCATTCCGCAATGACCCAAACAGACAGTGTGCAATGCCAGCTGAGAGCAGAATGACATGGAAATGATGAAAACCATGCAAATAAGATACCTGAATTGTGAAAATAAATAACTTGAAGTCTGATTCAGAAACAAATAAATAGGCATGTCGCAGCATGCAGCATGCTAATTTCGAATGCCATGATTCACGGCATACAAAGAGAGAGAGATGTTAGGATTACAAACAACCACTGCAGAGCAACATGTGCTCTGAGCTGCTATTAGGGATAGTACCACCTGCAATGCTGTGCACAGCTTACCACAGAAAGATCTACAGACAACAACTAACATACCACCACAGACCAGCAGAATGTGACCAGTTTGTAAGAAGTCATGGATACTACATACTACATGCAACCAAACTGAAATGTGTTACCTACAAGTGAATTCAAGTGGGATGTGTGCTAAGCCTATTCTTGGGCATATAAGAGTACGTGCATCCTTAACAATCAACTACAAGAACCTTCCATCGACCTACAGAGGAACACATTAGAGATATTGTAGGCATAAGCCTCATGATACTTAAATTAGTAACTAAATGTAATGCTACAAGTGGACCAGAAATGAGGTTTGGAACAGGCCATTTTGTCCTGGGACATCTTCAAATGAGGCCAGTTACATAGGCTAGCAGGAATTAAGAGAATAAGGGGAGGATAGGGTTAAATGGGATGGAGGGATGTTTAAGAGGAAATGAGGTAAGGGTAGGGAGGGGATTAAAGGGTTTTGTCAAGTGTAACTGAGGTAGGAGTCATATTTTGGTGCAAACTTGCTATGGCAAGTATTATATCCATGACGACTGGTAGGTACTATAGGAGCAGGTAGGCCTTGGATTTCATGAAAGGGGTAACATTGGTAAGTAGTCAAACTCAGGGGAGGAGGAGGATGGGGATAGCATGGTTTTATTACTTATTTTAATGGTGGTCAGAGTAGTTGGCTGTATATTAATTGTGGGTATACTGTTGCCAGTTGGGTGGGTGCTTTAATGTCATTGTTGGTGTTCTGAGGCAGTTGTTTTAATGGTACAGATTTTCAACAGCATTTTGCCCTATTGTTGGGTCCATTTTTCATAAATCTGTGGCTTTTTGGTACAAGTAGTGGAATCCTCAAAGATTGCAGTTAAAACTATGGGCAGACCTTGAGTTCTACATTTTATAGCCTTCGATGGACTTGTGTAAATAAGAGGGGGAGGCTTGCACAAACCCATTGGTGAAATAATAATTAAAATGGACCCTCAGTTGCCCCACTTTTATTTACATATCCTTATCCAGATTTCTTGCAGCCAGTGGAGCACTGGCCACTAATGGTTTGAGAGTGGCAGGCTGTGTCATTGATCTTTGCTGGAGATATCCTAGGCGGTGGTTAAACTTAAATGTTTTATTGCTGGCATACAGTTTTGATGGTTTAGTGTTTGGTTTTAGTCAGCCAAGCAGCAGACTCATTTAAAGATGTTCCTGTGGTGCTAGAAGTGCCTCGCACACATGTGGAGAGGATTGCTAGTAGTTGGGGGGAGCGGAGCACACAAATAGTCACACAAGATTCAGGTTTTGCCTCACATTTACATCAAGTAGCTAAAGGATACAATATTTACTTGTGGCCCACATGAAATAATCCATTTTCCTGGCCTCTGAGTACCAGCTGCTCTCTGATGCAAGCTCAGAGTGGCAGTAACTAGTTGTAACTTACCTTAAATAATAAGAATGATAATACGGGAAAAAAATAAAAAAAAACAATAAAAGCTTCTTTGCTTCTAGTTGGTATGCAGTTGTGGGGGGAATGCAGTTGTCAAATGTGGAGCGTTACCTTGTATGGCATCAGGGGAGCAAATAGGCAGGTTATGAAGCACTTAGTTAGCAGTGCGGATAGGAAATTAATAGCATGGTTTAATTAGCCAAGCCTTGATATTTTCATAAGGTTTATCAATGGATAGAGGACTGATAATTATATTTGTGAATGGGAACTGTGTAGTGCCTAAAAGAGGAACGTGCCTAGAAAGAGAACGGTCTACCCTGGCCTAGACCTAGGTTTAGGATGGTTTTGTGAACAGAATCATTCTGTAATGTTTCGGATTCTAGAAGGGTTCAGATGTTGTTTCAAGGTTTGGGTCTCTTTTTGCGGGCTTTGGGGTGTGTACGAGTGATGGCCCATTGTTGCGCATGTCCATGGTGGGCCTAACTGTTGAAGGCTAGTGTTGTTTACCAGTGCAGGGTCCTGTCTTCAATTTAAATTATCAGGGACGATTGCTCTTATGTTAAGGAAATCATTAATGAGCCATAGTAGGAATGCATGGCATTAAAAGACTGGTTGGTAGAAATAATCGGTTAAAAAAAAAAAAAAACAAGAAATATAAGATAATTTTATTTCAGTAAACATAGGCAAAGTTCTTGTTCTGTATTTCAGACCTCACCTTTAAAACAATGCACGCTCAAAAAGACCCATCAAACAAGTGGGGAACTGAACTATATAGACATCTTTTCTGTGAGACCTTGAGTCCTGCTGGAGGGCACTTGTCTGGCTTCGTTGGTGGTTTGGTGCATGCCTTTTTTCATGAAAATGGTATTGTGTGGGTAGGAAAACCATTTTAGGAATAGTAAGCAAACCTTCCTACATAACAGTTTTGGGTGCTAGCTAGCCAACAAGAGGATTGTTTGCCTCAGGTTGCAGTGGTTGGATGAAGCAAAGGTTCATTTCAGTTGTAGATGTTGGCAGTTGGTTTTGAGTTTGTAAGAGGGTTCTTGTCTCAGGTATGAGTGGGGGCTTGCGACTTGGTGGAGGGGGTTGGTTGGGTTGTTAATTTTTTTAGGGAGAGTTTGTTATGTGTTATCGATTGGGTCTGGGTTTCGTTGTTCTGGGGTAGTCTATCATGCCCATTTTGTGAGGCTTTTCCTCAGCTGACGCTGCCAGTTTTTGCAGGTTCGGAGATGGTGTTTCTCTTGTGGGGCAGGGTGTGTATTGCTGTGGTGGTACAGCTTTATGCTGATCTTCTCCTTTTGTTGGGGGTATATTTCTTGGCTTCTCTTATTTTTTCCTGGCTATTTAAAAAAAAAAAAATTTAAAGAGAGTGGAGGGGAGGGAGAATGTGGGGAGTAGTTGCTCATTGAAGAGACTGTTTTCATGGGCTGCACAGGCATTCCACATTGGTCATTCATTGTGCACTGTGGCGTCACTGGTTGTGGGGGGGGTACAAGGGTCCGTGGGGGTTGTGGCATGCATCTGAACTGGTGTACATGTTGTTAAAAAAAAGAGTCTCTCAGGACGTGTGCCTCTTGTTTGTTTTCTCATCTGCCTCATGGTTCCTGTTCAGGAGTGGCATAGTGGTGATTGTTTTAAAGGTGGCTGCCTGTCAGGCTTCTTTCAGTGGTGTTTGGGGGCTGGAAGGAGCAGCGATAGCCCTTTTGCGGGCTGTGAGTGGGGACGGCTATCTTTTCCATCCTGTTCTTGAAAGTGGTGAATGTTGTGGAGTTAGCTTCGATATTCTTAAAAGTTAGGCCTGTAGTGTATAGTCAGTTTTCTATGCTATATCCACCGGATTTATATTTGCAATTGTCTTGAGCTACAAAATGATTAATACAGAAGGAAGGCTGTCTGTTGGAATGCAACAGATACTAATCAAAGTGTTGATCTGTTGCTACTGTCGTGAGTTTGGTAAGCATCATCACCAAAACAGGAATTGTAATGGACAGCTTTCTCATTCAGATGCGTGTGACTTCCTTGGCACTCTAGTGTGTAACTAAACTGTCTTGTTAAAAAAAAAAACTGCCTAAAAACATTTTGACTATCTCATTTAAAGTGAAACTGCTCTCAGCACACCTGCCGTTCTGTTTTACATGCAAGCACTTAGTCTACCAGTTACATTGTATGTAACATTGTATGTAACAATGGGTGGCTTCCACCTCTGCAAAAGACGAATCATGAAGTTATATTATACTGTGTGGTCAGATGCATTTTAAACACTCCTATTATTTGCAAAATGTGAAACACGTGCTAATGGTTTACTAACAACTTCAGCTAAATAGGTCATAGGGTGGTTAAAATAAGCTGGTTTACTTACCAAGAAGATATTTTTAATGAATTAATATGAGTTATTTCTTTTTCTATGGATTTTGTTTAAGAAGTTCCTAACTCTGGATGTGTTACAAAACCCCCTTTTTAATGTGGAACTTTGTAGAACTTCAAGGAACATTAACTTTTAAGGCCCCAAATGAGGTATGTTTCTTATAATGAGGTACACTTGAGATGCATGGTGTGGGTAGTTGCTAACGCATATTTTCATATGCTGTGAAGCTATGTAATTATTAAGTCACAAAATGGGAGATGTACATTAGTTCTGGTATTTCCCATTTCCTCATTCTGGGTCCATTCCACAACATGGAGTTTGGTTAATTAGTGATTTCATACCAGTAAAGGAAGCCATGTTATTGCGAGTCCAAACTGTTAGCTTTTAAGATCAATAGCAGAAGGCTATCCCTGGTAGGCTATTTGTCCTACTTTTGTGTGTGACTTTATCCAGTTTTCTCTGTTTATAGGAATAGTATCGCTCGGTAACTAGTTTGGCAACATTTTGGGGGAGTCCTTAGGATAAAAGACGTGAAATTCATGAGCAAGGTGGCACCTAGCATTGGTTACTGTTAAGGGGTTAATGTGTACAACACTTATTTTGTCTTTTATTTTGCAGATGGGAAGCACTGAGGACCATCAGTCAGTGGATTGTTTAGCACACTGGAGAGGTGATGCTTGCTAAGCCTACTTTGGTTAAGTATGTAACTTGATATATCAGATTTGGGGCAGGCTGCTGAGGTGTGACTCAAGTTAATTTATATGCAGAGTGGAGCAGGTTTGGCAGTGTTCAAGGGGAGTTAAGGTGGCTATAAAGGAGGGTATTATTGGAATGGGTGTTAGGGGCAGGTTTTGAGAGCAAGGGAGTGGGGTTTCATGTTCTGTGTATATAAGATTGGAAGATGGGTTCAGCTGGGGACTTTGATGCTTTGACAGTCAGCACGGTTGGGGTAAGCTAGAGACAAGGAGGAGTTATGAATGTTTGTAGCTCGTCAGTTGCCATTTTGGTGTGAACTTGTTAGTGGCAAGTAGTACGTCCGAGACAATCAGGATATAGTGTTGTGTGCAGATGGGAAGTGCAGAGGATCATCAGTTGGTGGATTGCACAGGGGTTACTGAGAGGTGATGGTTGCTAAGCCTAGTTCGCTAAGTATTTAATTTGACATGTCAGATTTGTAGCAGGGTGTTGAAAGGTGACTTCAGTTAACTTTGAGGCAGGGTGAAGTAGGCTTGATAGTGTTCAAGGGGAGGTGGGGTGGCTATAGAGGATAGAATTTGAGGCTTTGTGGGGAGTTTTCAGATTGCAGGATGGCAGGAAGGGAATTTGATGGAAGGATCTTAATTGTTTAGTTTAGGCTGGTTGCCTCTGATGGCAAAGCAGATGTTTTATAGGTAAAGTTTAGTTGTTACGGAAGTGGTCCTTGGTGGCAGTCTGCTGTGTGACTTTAGTACTGTTAACCATTATTTTGGAACACTGGGGTGGGATTGTAGGAATAGAGGCAGTGGAAATGGGAGGACAGGCAGATTTGGTGTAGTAGGGAGTTATTTAGGGTTATATGTATTCTGTTTATGGAAGATGGGGTTCTTCGTGGTTAGGAGGGATGCTGCTAAGCTGATATTTTTCATGTTATTCAGTTTAGTTGGGAGAATTGGGGTTATTGTTTACAAATGGCTGGCACATAGACTGAATTGGTAAATTAAATTGCAAGAGTATGTAAAATTTGTTTTCTTCTACTACATATGGCAGCTGCGAGCTAAGCAGCTCTTACCAGATTTTGCAGGGATCTGTGTGGATATTTTGCGGTGTTAGTCAAATACATGTTCAGCAGACAATTCGATTGTTTCATATGAAAATAAGTAGGGGACGCAGGTAAGGTATAGTTATGTTTAACATCTTTCCAAAGTGATTACTTGCAGCATCTTCAGTGGGAATCATTTTACTTTTGATGCTTTTTGTGGGATTGCTTTTGTATGTTCTTGTTTTGGCGGTGGAAGGATTTTATGCAGGCTAAGGTGGGGTTGGTTATGCAGGTAAGGTGGGGTTGGGCTGAGGTAAGGGAGATAGGTCACTGTAATGGGGGGCAGTTCGAGGAAAAGGGCACTTTTGATATGGTTTTATGTCTTAAGAACGTTTGTTGGGTGAGTATCATGAATTTACAGTGTTCTTTCTTTTACAGATGTAAGTAATCGGGGCTGGAAGGACGTGGAGTTGGAAGGTGATAGTTTTGTTATGGTGGCTGTTCCTGATGTTTTGAATACATTGGTTGCAGGAGATGTTTTGGTCCTGAGAGTGGTGTGCAATGAGGTTGTAGAGTGTGATTAGAATGAGCAAACCTTGAAAGAACGCTGAGGTACAAGGTAATGAATTTTGTCACAGTGGTTGTTCTGGTGTGGTACATATTATTATTTTATTCAGGTTCATTGAGGCACAGTCGAATTTATACTGGTCTGGGATAGTGGGGTTTTCAGGTATTGCAGGTATGCGGGTGTTTTAAGGGATAGTTCAGGATTTGGGTACCGTGGCTATGAGGGAGGCTTAAGAAAGGCACAGTTTATTGTGTTTCTTTGCAAATGAGGGATGGTCTTAGTAATTTAGCTGGAGTTTAGAAAATGGGTGCACCGAATGATGTTTGGCCTGAGGATGGAAGCTTTGGTGAAAAGTGGGGGAACAGCTTGGTCAGGCTGGTGGGCGGAGAAGAGGGGCAGGCTTGCCCTCTTCTGTTCCCCCTCTGGTGATGGATGTGCAATTCAATAAGTTTGGAAAGAAAGTGAGTGCTTGCTCTGGTGGACAAGTTAATAAGCAAGCTGAGCTGCTTATATGGATGGTGGTGTAATACAATAAATTGAAGGTGAGCAGGGGAACACTGGCTTGTTAGTGCAAAAGATAAGTGAGCAAGTGGGGGACGCTGCTTATCAAGGGTGAGCGGTTGTGCTGTCCTTATGGTTATTTTATGTTTCCTTTCATGGATATTATCACTGGTGTCATGTTTTGGTTGAAATTTATAACTATTGGTTAACAATCATATTTATGGAATTTTAATAAAGGTCGTCAAATGTCATTCGGTGTAGTGTGTTTATTGAGGTGAACCAGAACAAAACAAGATTTCCATCAGAAATGAAGCAAGGGTAGGGTGAAGGAGGCAGCCTCCCTGGGGGCAAGGAGCATTCTTCTTTCAGTAATAGCATTTCTGAGTGCCAGTACGGAAAGGAAGTTCAGCTCCTTAGCAGAGTGTGTGTGTGTGTGTGTGTGTGTGTGTGTGTGTGTGTGTGTGTGTGTGTGTGTGTGTGTGTGTGTGTGTGTACACATGTGCGCATATGGGAAGCTGTAGAAAGTTTCAGTTTAGAAAGGATAACAAAATTCTTTATGTATTTGAAGAGCAGAAGGGGTATGTATCTGACCATGGCTACCAGACCGAGGGAGGGGCACCTTTGATACCTTTTTTCCTTACAATGAATAGCTTTGAGGGCACAGAAATGGTATGGTTCTGGCTTAGAATGCCAGAGATAAGGGACAGGACCTTCTGATTTTATTTATTTACTTACTTTTATGAAATAAAAAGCTGGATATGCGGGGTTCCTGATATGAGAATGGCTGTAAGCACTAGAAGAACCAAGTATGGTTCTGGTTGCCAGGAGCATGTAGTACAGAGCCAACAACATGCAGGAATTTATGACATAGTCCATTTCCTTGTCATCCTGGGAACAATCAATTACATGCATTGTTGATAATCAAAGCCACCCCTAGTCCAAAGGGCATGAGACACAGAAAAATGAAGGCGCCCAACCTACTGAACTACCAGGTGGTCTGTAATGCCCAAGATATTATTAATAATATAATTATTAATAAAAAAATAGTCTGTCCATGGGATTACTGGGCATAATTCACATGTTTGCATATGTGTGACCGATTCCTGAAAGGGGACATCCCATGGAGTCAACTGGATGATGAGTGCATATACATGTTAGATGGGTATATATACAAAGGTACTATGCAAGTAGGTATTAGACCACATATAACAGACAACACGGAATAAAATGATACAGATAGTCCAGTTGCAGCATACTTTAAGCAGTGTCATAACAGTGATTTGAAGGGGCTACAGGGTACTGTGTTGGAACAGATTAATACTAATTGTTGTCATAACTTTGATGTACAAGAAAACTGTTTTTATTTTGAAATATGGCACTTTAATTCCCAATGGATTTAGTACTGTGTAACTATTTTTTAATTTAATTGTATAATTGGATAATTGCTGGGGATAATTTTATTAGGATTATTATTTAACGTGATGCTTGTGTATTGGGATTTCACTCCTTAAATGCTGTATAGCGAAGGCATTAGAGTATGCAATAAGACTTAGTTTTATGTTTTTTTTGAGTGTGTGCTTTGGAATAAAATTTTTATTTGGTGGATTATCTGGCCTTTGTGGTTTGCTGTTACATGTTGCTGCTGTTGCTACTGTTGGTGTGCCCAAATCAAGAATATTCTGTTGCCTTTTCTTTTTTCTTTTCATTTTCCTTAAATAAAGCTTAAAATCTGGACATTTCAGAGGTACAAGAGACACAGGGCAGAAATACAAGGAAAATGAGGTATGTTTCCTTAGTTTTGTATAACATACCTCATTTTCCTTGTATTTTCTCTGCCCTATCTTTCTCTTGTACCTCTGAACTGTCCAGACTTCAAAATTAACTTTTTTTTTAAACAGTCAAAAAAATCGAAAAGCTATAGAATATATTAAAAGAAGAAAGTCTGGGTGACTGGACATTTTTCTGTTGGTATATTCTCGATTTACAATGGGCACACTCGTTGGGCTGACCAATCAGCGTGCAGGTTTTGAATGTTAATGGCTAGTCATTGTATATGATAACTATAAGAACCAATCAGACGAAGTTAGAAAGGATTGGGAAGAGACACTGGATAAGCAATTCCCAAAGAAACAAAGGGAGGATATATGCATGTCTCCCAAACACGCAAGAAGTCTGTATTATTATCAGAATAAAAATGATTAATAAATGCATTTTTTTTTGGATGGACTAGGAGTTTTTCCTATATTTTAGTTTATTTTGTTTGTGTTTTGAGTGTGTTGTCTTCATTTTGTTAGCTGTACTCAGTATAACCGTCTTCAAGTCACTGTATTAAATGTTCCATGAGCTACAAGCTGCAAACATGTTACAAATGCCTCAAAGTATTTTGTCACACTAAAATTGCGAACTTTGCAGCACAGCTTTAGTCTGCTGAAGTTTCAGTGAAAATACTTTGCTGACAGTGACTAAATGGGCGGCATAGATACTGACTACCATTTTGCAAGAAAAGAGAAAAAAAATTCTGATTTTGCAGACTCTTCAATTGGCAGTTTGTATGTCCTGCACAGACATTCTTATATTCTTATGCCATCAATTGTTCTCATGCAGACAACTTTTAGAAGGAACAGGATGGAGATGGTGCCCTACAGATCACAATAAATCATTATAAAGTCAGCAATTCAGAGAGATATTTGCATGTACAGAACAGACTGCATGCAAAAAGTCTGAAGGATGTCAACATGTCACTTTTATATCTAGTATGCTTTTACATACACAGAGAGAGAAGACATATTTTTGCATGGAGATCTAAATATACATAAATGCATTATACAGAGAAGACTGTGATTTAGTCTCTAATCATAACCAGCTTATTATGTGTCTGAAATATTGATGCCAAGAAATTCAACTTGAGAGCGAAGATTTATCTGCTCTAAAATTAAAAAAAGAAATGAGGTGTCGTGCGCCAGTAAAGCAGTGGGAAGTGGTTGATGTCCTTACGTATTCATGTGTAAGGGAAGCAGTCTGAATCAAAATAGTGGCTGTGATATAGCAGACAGCAGGCAGAAATTGGAGCTGAAATGAAGCTATTTCATGTCCTACAGCTGCCATTTATTGGCCAGTGCTGTCAGCTTTTAGTGCCAGATGCAATGTTAACAGTGCATAATGGGTACCTAACAATTGCTAAGCGCCCTTCTAAACATTGTTAAGGTCAGGTCTCATACTACAGTAGTGCCAAGCAACCACTGGAGAGCAATCACAGTGCACCATACGTCACATTACGTTTTTAACCTATAAAATAACAACAAAAAGAAAATTCTAAATATTCTCTGGGGTCAAAATCAAGAAGAGGTTAAACCTTTTCTGTGGACATATATTGACAAATGACTGGGATAAATAGGTTCAGTTGGCATCAGAGCTACAGCTTTTAATTCATTTAATGAGCAGTGGGACAACAAATTCTTAGCGACCCTCAGTTTCACATAGTTTTCAATGGAGGATTTGTAATATTTTTAATTGATTTATTGCACCCAGTGAGTCAATATGCTTCAGAGTCTTAAGTATCAACAATGTATAAGCAGAAAAAAAAAGCGACCATTTACAGTAAAAATGGTTAAAACAGAATTATAATCTATTTACAAGAAAACGATCAGTAGTCTATCAGAAGATTAAATTACTTACAATTTCAGAACAGAAATCCTTTCAAACAGAATTTCAGTCGTACAGTTTCAAGAAATGTATAATTATGCCTTTTACCTAAGCTATATAATCACATTAAATAACCATTTCTGAATGCTTACATCCTATATTCTGGACACCTTGCAAAAAATATATGTTCCGTATGTCCTTATGTTAAAGAACACAAAACAGAACTATAATTACTATATCATCTTGCAGAGGAAATACAGAAAGAATTGTAGGTTTGAAAGGAAAAAAATGAAACAACCATGTTTAGATTTTGTAGTACAAGCACCTCTTCAGTCTATCCATACCTCCTGTTTAATCTGATGTTAATGATCTTGCTGGGCCTTAAGCATTAACACCATTCCTCCAACAGGCAGCACACGTAGGGCAATTCCAATTACCCCAGGTGTGAATGCAATGAGCATGATGAGCATTCTCATGGTGGATTCTCATATACTGCAATGTCTAAGTGCATCACTCAGTCTTGTTTTCAAGGGCAAAATGAGAAGCAGGTTTATCAATTATACAATGAACAAAAGGGAAGTAAACAAAACATATAGAAATGGCAGATTTCTGTAATAACTATTGATAATTGAAGGATGTGAGGTATTTAAATAAGACATGAAATAAGGAATATTAGCTGTCTGGTGTTTCAGCTTAATGCAAATCATTGTAGGAAAGGCTAATCATTTGTGGCAGAATATTGCTTTTCCTTTCATGCGTTAGATCCATTGTGCTTGAGGCTTTATACTGAGAGGAAAGTCTGCCCTTTAATAGGCCAAGACAAAGTTTCGCCAATCATTGCTTTAGAGAAACTGAGTACAAGAAATATCCCCGGAGTGAGACAGCCAAAAGAAAAAAGTAGAATTTTAAAAGTGAAACATTTCTCTAAATAATACAAATGTTGCTCATTTATTTATGAATGCTTCTTCAACGCATTAACTTAAATCTGTATGGCTAAAACAAAATTCAAGATGTTAGGATTAACAGAGAATCTAGGATCCATTTAACAGAAAGGCATGATTAGGGAGGACAGATATTGCAATTTTCAAGGGTACAATCCTTGTTCTATGAAACTATCAGGCTAGCAAAGTAGTACAAATAAATTTTAGGGAGAGAGAGCATCATGCTTAGGAAGAGGAAATGATGACTACTTTCATTTACTCATGCTTTGTGTGTTATCTACTAGAACACTGCCTTAGCATATACATATATATATATATATATATATATATATATATATATATATATATATATATATATATATATATATATATATATATATCCACTCCAAGCTGTATACTAGCAGTGACTAAACTACAAATAAAACACAGTTTGGAAGTTTAACTGACCTGATAAATCCATTGTATATGCATGTAGGGAGGGTATCTGTGAATCTCAACCCTCCAGGAAACATTTGATTTTTAAAAGGAGTTGATTTTTAAAAGGAGTTGCACAGATTTGCGTGCCCCCCCCCCTCCTTCCCCACAGTCTCAGGAAAAGTACAGTTGTGTACACCTACCATAAATGTAGATGTTCGAGTGTCTTCACTGTTGCAGTCATAACTGTAGGGTGTTCCTGCCGGCAGGCAGCCCGAGGTCAGCCAGAATCCCAAAGTCTGGGTCCGGCGTCAGCTGTATAAGCTAGTAACCTGACGTCAGTACGCCTTGGTACATAGCCCTCAGCCGACGCCATCTTCTCCAGCCTTTCTTGCCCTAGATGTCAGAAGTCCCCAACAAATCAAAATATGAATCCAACAAGGAAACACAAATACACCACAAATAAGAGAAAAGAGGGATAGGAGGGAGGAACCCGACTGCAACAGTGAAGACACTTGAACATCTACATTTATGGTAGGTGTACACAACTGTACTATGTTCTTCGTGTTTCACTGTTGCAGTCATAACTGTAGGGTGGAATCCCAAAGCAGTGTAGAGGGAGGAGGCTTTAGATAGAAGAAGGGGAGGCAAGAATACCCTGCAAGACAGCAGAGGCAAAGCCTGCCCTAGACTTAGAAAACAAGGGGAGATTGTAGTGCTTGGAAAAAGTATGCACAGAACTCCAAGTGGCAGCTTCCAAGATATCCTTGGTAGGAACTCCTTTGAGGAAAGCTGTAGAAGTAGCAGCTGCTCTAGTAGAATGACTTCTAATGGTCCCTGGAAACTGTTTCCCATGATGAGTGTAACAAAATCTAATTCCATAAGCAATCCATTTGGAAATAGTCTGTTTAGAAATAGGTTTCCCAAGAGAACTGGAGGCAAAGGAAACAAACAATTGGTTAGACTTTCTGAAATCTTTAGTCTTGTCCAAGTAAAATCGTAACTGTCTGTGCACATCCAATGAATGCAAAATCCTTTCCCCTTTATTTTGAGGATTTGGAAAGAAAGTAGGAAGGTGAATTGTCTGGTTCAAGGCCACTTTCGAAATCACCTTAGGCATGAAAGTAGGATTGGTCCTCAATGATACTCTGTCCTGATGGAAAATAAGGTATGGTTCCACAGCCATGAGAGCTTGCAACTCTGAGACCCTTCTGGCAGAGGTCAAAGCTAACAAAAGAACAGTCTTCCAAGATAGAAACTTAATATCTGAAGATGCAGCAGGCTAAAAAGGAGGCAAAGTAAGTTTTTCTAAAACATAATTAAGATCCCATGCAGGGACAGGAGGGGTCCTTGGAGGCCGCAAATTTTTAGCCCCTCTCAAGAACTGCTTCACCAAAGGATGGGAAAAAACAGGAGGATCAGAACTGAAATGTGCAGAGATAGCAGAAGCATGAATCTTAATGGAAGAAAAGGAAAGACCCTTAGATAAAAGTTCAAAGGTAAAGCAAAATAGAGGAGAGATCAGGAACCTGAGGATCAGAGCCTCGGTCCTGCATCCAAATAGAAAACCTCTTCCATTTAGAGGCATAAGATTTCCTAGTGCTAGGCCGTCTAGCTTCCAAAAGAACATCCAAAACTTGTTTGGGAAGACTAGAGGCAATCAAATTCCTTTGAAGAGCCAAGCTGCCAAGCAAAGGGTCTTGAGGTTGGAATGTAGTAACTGACCCTGATGCTGGGATAGAAGCGAAGGGTACAGTGGAAGAATCCAAGGAGGCCCCGAGAACAGGAGCTTTAAGGTTGGATACCAAAACTGACGAGACCAATTTGGAGCAATCAGAATGAGGAACTTGGGCTTGTCCTGCTTTATCTTCAGTAGTACTCGAGGCAGCAGAGGAAGAGGAGGGAAGGCATATGCTGAAAGACTTCTCCAGCTGAAGGACAGGGCATCCACTCTCCAAGCTGTTTTGTGGAAGGACCAGGTGCAAAAGCGAGGCAGTTGATGATTGAGATGGGATGCAAACAGATCTATCTGGGGACATCCCCAAACTGCAGTTATCCTGTTGAACAAGTTGGTGTCTAGCATCCATTCGTGAGGATCTGAAATGTTTCTGCTTAGGCTGTCTGCCAAGAGATTCTGTTTCCCTGGAATGAATTGAGCCTGGAGATGCAGATTCAAATTTAGAGCTGTGTCCCATAAACCCATAGCTAGTCTGCAAAGGGGGTAAGAATGAGAACCCCCCTGCTTGTTGATGTACCACATGACCGTGGTGTTGTCTGTGCGAATTAACAGAGGCCCTGGTTGTAAAGGTTTTGAAGGCTAAAGGGCATTTTGAACTGCCAACATTTCCTTCAGATTGATATGCCAGTGAAGATGGTCCTTTGTCCAGGTTCCCTGCTGGCAGTTGTCTAGAAAGTGTGCTCCCCAAGCATAATCTGAGGCGTCCGTGGTTAGGATTTGAATAGGTTGAGGGAGACGAAAAGGTTTTCCTTCGTTTAAAATGCATGCCCTGGACCACCAGAGGAACTCCTTCTGGAGGCAGGGGATCAGAGGAATCAGAACATCCAGATCGTGGTAATGCTGTGACCATACACTTTTCAGATACCATTGAAGCTTTCTCATGTGAAGCCTTGCATTTGGAATCAACAGAATGCAGGAAGCCATGTAGCCCAGAGCCTGCAGGAATTTCCTTGCAGTGAGCTGATCTAGCGTTGCCAAGGTGTTGAAAGTAGAAGCCAGCTGAGTTTGTTTTTCTGGAGTGAGGTAGGCCCTTTGTAAGGTTGTATTTAAGAGGGCTCCCAAGAATACCATTTGTTGAGAAGGGATCAAATGTGACTTTTTTATGTTCACTGAGAATCCCAGTAGTCGGAGAAGACGTTGAACAAAGTCCAGATGTTGAAGCAGAAGATCTTTGCTGTCTGCCTGAATAAGGCAGTCGTCCAAATAGGGGTAAATCTGCATCCCGTGAAGGCTGCAGTAAGCTACTACTGGTGCCAGGCACTTGGTGAAGACTCTGGGCAGTAGATAAACCAAAGGGCAGAACAGAGAATTGAAAGTGCCTCGAACCTGCCTTGAACCTGAGGAATTTCCTGCGTTCTTGTCTGATAGGGATATGCAAATAGGCTTCCTTTAAGTCCAATGTCACCATCCAGGCGTCCTGAGAGAGCATTGGAATTAGCTGTTGCAGAGTAAGCATCTTGAACTTTGGAATTTCCAAAAAGGTGTTTAACACAGAAAGGTCCAGAATAGGTCTCCATGAGTTTTGTTTTCTGGGAACCAGAAACAGCCTTGAATAAAACCCTTTTCCCATTTCCGAGAGTGGAACAGGCTCTATGGCTCTCATGGCCAGAAGAGCATCCACTTGAGTTAAGGCCTCTGACCATTGAAGTTTTGGCAGATCTGGCCAACCGTGAGTCCTTGGCAAAGTGTGAAAGTGGAACTTGTAACCTTTTAAAATCACGTCCAATACCCATTTGTCCTGGGTAATATGTGTCCAATTCCTGTAAAAAAGAGACAGTTTTCCTCCGAGAGGGGCGTCCAGGTAAAGAGGTCCTGAAGCCCAACCGAGAGAGTCATTGAGTTTGTTTTCTTTGAGATTGGGATCTGTCTTCTCCCCTTCTAGGTGAAGAAGCAGTCCATTGTCTAGATCTGTACGAGGTCTGGCCTTGACCACGACCTCTGGAGCGTCTATATCTTCCCCTTTGAGGCCTGTCCGACGTGGGAAAGGACCAATTTTTAGAGGGCCAATTCCTGGAAAACCTAGGAGGCTGAACTTGCAAGAAATCTTTTACAGTCTGCATGGACTTTGCCTTTTCTTCCATCTTTTTAATAACTTCCTCAGCCTTAGAACCAAAAAGAACATCTTGTTGAACAGGGGCATCTAATAACTTAGCCTTAACCTGTTCAGGTAAACTTTGTTCACGAAGCCAGGCATGTCTCCTAATCACAGTACCAGAGACTGCAGCCCTGCAGGAAGCATCCAAAGCATCAAAGCCACAATGTAAGCTATGCTTGTTAACCTGTTCAGTAGCATGCAAAACATCCTGAATTTCCTTATCCTCTGCACAAGCAGGGAGGGAAGCAAGCTTTTGCTTTAAAACAGACAAAAGAAACTGCTGATATTTAAACATATGAAACTGGCAATTTAAAGCCCTTACAGACAGGGTAGCAGAAGTATATACCTTTTTTCCCCACCTGTCTAAAGCCCGAGAATCCTTCTCAGAGGGAATAGGATTTTTAGAAGTAGCAACCTTAGCAGCCTTAGAGCCCTGAGAAATAGTTTCAGGATCTGCAGCAGGGTTTTTAAATAAAAATAAATGAGAGTCAGGAACCCTATAAAATCTATCAGGCTTAGAAGGAGCAGGAGGCATGGAATCAGGGTTCAAATTAGCCTCAGAAAAAGCATCATCTACAATGTCCAAGACAGGAGGGATAGCTAAAGGCCTATGCTGAGGAAGAAGTAGAAATTCTCTAAGCCTCTTTTTAGAAGCAGAATATTCCTGTCCTTCCCAATGAAAATGTTCCCTCATCTCATGCAGGGTTTCCCCAAAAGAAAAATCCTCAGGCGGAGAGGCCGAAGGCAAAGAATCCTCAGCATCCGAATCCTCATAAGGGGGAAAGGAATAGTCCTGATCAGAGGAAGAAACAGAAGATACAGAAGCCTGGTCAGAAGAATCCAGAGTAACTTCCTGTCGAGGCCTTTTCTCAGGAGGAGGGTGAGAACCCCTAATCATTGTAAGCAAATCTTCAGCCATCCTCAATAATTGTTTTTATGTCTTGGGAGTGGATTCAGAAGCAACTTGAGCTGAAACTTTAGACTTAGTAGGAGTCTTTGTCTTTGCCTTCGAAATGGTGATGTGGGTAGGCCTGAAAACCCCCTCAGAAGCCGGTACCTGCACAGCGGTTCCGGACCCATCTGAAGGAGCGACGTCCGAAGGTCCTGCAGCAGTTAAAATCGTGGGCCTAGATGGCTCCCCATGGGAGTCCGTATCGGCCATCGGTTCAGAAGTGGCGGACGACAGGGGCTGCAAAAGCACCTCACTGACGACAGCCAAACCGGACGCTGGCTCCAGCTGCAACGAGTCCTGTTTGGACCTCGGAGGCCTGTCTTTGTCTTTGCGCTTCTTTTGAACTCCGGTAGTGTCCGACGACATTCTGTAATTGAAACGTCTGCCAAAATAATTTAAAGCCCAATCGTACCTACGTTTGATAGTACGAGAGTTGAACCTGGCACAAAACCGACAACAAGAAACGTTGTGGTCAGGGCCTAAGCAAGGTAGACAGTAAGAGTGGAAATCTTTATGAGGTATTTGTTTCCCACACGCTATACAATTATTGATTTTTCTGACATCGGAGGAACAAGAAAAATATTCCCCAACGGGTACTTAGCTTTGAGAAGAGAAGTAACAACTTCGGACCGACAACAATCAAAAATGCTGTTCGAAAATCGCCAACCAACGTTTTGCGAGCTGCTTTCCACCGCACGGCAAGAAAGACTGGAGAAGATGGCGTCAGCTGAGGGCTATGTACCAAGGCGTACTGACGTCAGGTTACTAGCTTATACAGCCGACGCCGGACCCAGACTTTGGGATTCTGGCCGACCTCGGGCTGCCTGCCGGCAGGAACACCCTACAGTTATGACTGCCACAGTGAAACACGAAGAACATCTGGACTCCACTCCAGCAGCTGTAAAACATTTTCCAGTATATTACATTTTTGCTTTGGTTTCTTGTTCTGCAGTCCTCCAAGACTCTAACAGCCTAATTAACAAAAAGAAACCAAGGCTTGGATATGAGCTTATTGTGTTACATTTATCATACTATTTACTGTTTCTTTTTTTTCTGTAAGGTCTTAAGGTAATTTGTGCATGAGCTTAAAAAAACAGTTTTCTTTTCAATGTATTTGTTTTTTCTGTTTGGAGTTTTTCTCCCTGGTCCTCCAGTGAAAAGGGATCATTTTGGGCCCAGTTTTACCATCTAGTTAAACAAATGCAATATTATTATAAATGACCTCACTGGTTGAGTTGAAGACATAATCTTGTCTGCTCATAAGTGCCTTTTAATTCAACAATGCCATTGTCCTCTGCCTTCACTGAGACAGTCTGAAAATGTTCATCTTTATATGTTGAGGAAAACATTCTAGACCATACAGGCTTGATCAAGGGAAAGGCACTCAAGCACTATAGCGTTAACCCCAAAGTGATCAGCTGTTGTTCAATGGAATCCTGCCCATGTACCCTTTCTTTAATATAAGGACATTAGAAAAAAATAAATAAATAAAAGGGGGTTATGCTACTCTACATAAACAAAACTAAACCATAGTCTGACAACATATTAATTTGCTTGTAGCCATCCAGTGGTGAAAACCTTGGCTCTAGTTGTCTGTCACTATTGAAGTGATACTCCAACTCCATTTGCAAAAATGTGAAAAAGGGCTTGTGGATGGATAGATTTGCTTACTGCAGTAATCTACATAGACCTTTTTCAGACTTGGCCTGGGAGCATTGCCTGGTTAAGTGGCTTGCTCAGAGTGAGACAGTATGCAAATGGAGGTTGAGGGATTTAAACCTTTGTTTCATGAAGTAGTATGTAAACAGAACTAAATTTTCATCCTCTCTGCTGCATGCTAGTCTTCAGGTGTTCTAGTTTTACACTGATATAGGGAGAACTTCAAATTTAACTACATGAAAATCAGTCATGGACTGGAAAGCATCAACATTTGCTCATAAACATTTTTTGAAAATGTTCTGACAAACAGAAATCCACGGATACAATTTTCTTTGCCAGTGATATTCATCAAGACTGGAGGCAGGCCTTTCAAACAACCCATCAAAAATGAAAACATGACTTTCATATGATTCAAAAAAGGCACATTCATATGTACATAAATACATTTATTTATTTTGTGTTTAATTTATTTATTTATATTTGTTAAACCGGTTAGATGACTGGTATAAGACCCTATCCAGCCTCTACAAGAGTCATAATGCAAGGCAATGCACACTACACAATAAAGAGCATGACTAAACAACATACAATAAAAAGCAAACAGAATGAGTAAAAATAACAGTATTAAAACACAAAATAGTAAATAACAATATTACATAGTACAATATATATAAGATTTCTGTGATGACATTACCATTAAATATTAAGGAAGATATATTCATAGCAACAATGTTGCTTGTGTATTGTCTTTAAAACAGGAATGTTATACTCCTTATACAGTAGTCCTTTTATGTATTCTTAAATAGGGTGAGATCCTCCAAAGAAGTGATATCAGAGGGTAGATTATTCCAAAATACTGGGCCAAGCTTAAAGTCTGACTTAATAAATAGGATGCTTAGTAAGCATTACAGGCAAGCAAGGTATTTACAAAACTGGCTGACTGCTGTATCAAACAGATCAGTTATTGTCAACAAGGGTAACTTAGAGTCTGAAGAAGGGATTATTTCTCCTTCACTAGAATGCTTCCTACTGGTGACATGCACAGTACATTGCTTAGTTCACTTTTACATGCTACTCATACAAATAACATTGGGATAGTACACATAAAGTACACATCAGGCATGAAGTCATGGACAGTATGCTTCACAAACGCGATAGGGTTATTCCTGATGCTGATGAATGAGTGGTGCAAAGGCACGATTCATAGAAGACATTTACGCTAATGTGCAAGGACTGAAAAATAATGAGATGCAAATGAGAAATGCTGTAAAGTGCAGTATGTTAATGAGGTGGTTTTGTGATTCATAGTCTTGACATCCCAGTGGTACGCATATCTGTTGTTAAAAAAGATGCTTCAACGTTGATACTGGAGTTACAATCTGCAAACGTGTCCCACAGCCATCCCTTTAGTAGTTTGTTGAAGTATGCAGAACCACTTACCTGACACAGAAATGAATTATTTCCCTTAGCAATCCCTTCATTAATCTGTCTTAAGTATGCGCGAGGACTAAAATGACACAATAATTTTGCCCAGCGATCACTTCTGCAGTCTGACCATGTATGCACTAGCACTTCACTAACACACAAATGAATTATTTCCCCCAATGACCCCTTCAGCAACATTTCCTAGTTTGCACAAGCACTAAAATCAAACATTCACCCAAGTGGCTCCTTCAGTAAAATGCCCAGGTATGCACAAGTACTAAAATGAAACATTTCCTTAAGTGACCCCTTCAGTAAAATGTCCAGGTATACACTGGCACTGAAATGAAACATTCACCCAAGCAGCCTCTTCAGTTAAATGTCCTGGTATGCACTAGGATTAAAATGAGACATTTCCCTAAGCAACCCCTTCAGTAAAATGTCCAGGTATGCAAAAGTACTAAAATGAAACATTTCCTTAAGTGACCCCTTAAGTAAAATGTCTAGATATGCACAAGAACTAAAATGAAACATTTCCCCAAGTGACCCCTTCAGTAAAATGTCCAGGTATGCACTAGCACTGAAATGAAACATTCACCCAAGCGGCCATTCAGTAATACAGCCAAGTGTGCAGAATCACCAAATTGAAACATTTCCCCAAGTGACCCTTTCAGAGAAATGTCCAGATATGCAGAAGCACCAACTCAGCCCCCCTCAAATCTCCATATTCTGATTAAAACCTGCTGCTTTCTGTTTCAGCATAACTTCAAGGTGATTTACACACTTTGTATGCAAATTATTTCATTATAGATTCATGTCTAGGAATCGCATAGCTCTCAACCTTCCATCTCTAAAATGAGGACCACAAATTCTGATAAAGTGAAACAAATGGGCAAAATATGGAACACATACCAATGGCTTACCATCAATGTCAACTAGGATGGTTAAAATACACTGGTTTTACTTAGAAAACAGTTCTTGTCCCAGTCCACTTCAATAAAAACATCACACCGAATGATATTTGACAACCTTTATTGAACTTCCATAAACATGATTGTTAACCAATATTCATAAATTCCAACCAATATTCATAAATTTCAATAGATGAAAATAACATCCATGTAACATTACCATAGGACAGTGTCCCCACTCATCCTAAACAGTAAGCAGCATCCATACCTTCATTCACTTACTTATGAATCAGCATACTACTCACTTCGGATACCATTTATTGAATTATTTCCAACCAAATAAGCAGCTTACCTCCGCTTGCTTATTTACTTATCAAGCAGTGTAACAGCTCACTTGCCTTTCCCAACTTACTGAATTGAACCACCACCTGAGGGGGAACATAAGAGGGCAAGCCTGCCCCTCTTCTCCACCCACCAGCCTGACCAGGCTGCTCCCCCTCTTACCAACAAACTTTCAACAATGCAACAACAATTATGACGTTAGGCCAAACACCATTCGGTGTACCCCATCCTGTCTAACCAAGCTGGGTCCAATTCATCCCCTCCTAAACCCTATCACATAACTACCAAAATAGCCAATTACCTCACCAGCTAAAAACAAACCTCTAAATACCTCTATTATACTAAGGTAATGACCGTAGCCTCATAATCTAGCATAAGCAACAGCCACCCCTCAACAATACCCACGAATCACATATCTCACAAAATCAGTGTGCCTCACAGTCACAGCCCTTGAGGCCAAACTACACACCAAATACAGTTGTTATAGGGGACTCTATTGTCCGGCACACTGACGTCCCGCTCACCAGACTGAACAAGGAGAAGGTCATTGTAAGCTGCCTGTCGGGTGCCAGGATCCGCCACACAACGCAAGCACTCAGGTCACTCCAAAGCAAGTACAAGTATGACTCCGTCATTGTCCATGCTGATGTGAATGACCTGAGACGTACCTCCCTGCACTACATGAAAAGAGACATAGAGGAGCTCTCTGTCCATGTAGCCCAGGCTGGTATGACCCTGACCTTGAGTAGCATATTGCCCTCACCAAGAATGATGCCACAGTATAAAGACAAAATGATCAGTTTCAACAATTGGCTAAAGTATTGGTGTCATTCAAAGGGGATCCAGTGTCTGTCAGCCTGGGATGACATGCTCGACAAGCCACGTTGCTTCGTTAGGGACGGCTTGCACCTGTCACCCTTAGGCTTTTGTATAATGGCCAAGGCTCTTGCCACCCCATAGTGCCTTTTTTAGGCAAGGCTCAAAGGACAAACCCATCTCCATAGACAACCCGAGGATAAAAAAACTAAAGGTAATGCTACTCAATGCCAGAAGTCTAAACCTCAAGATGCACGCACTCAAGGCTCTCCTCAGCATGGAGAAAATCGATGTCTATGCAGTAACAGAAACCTGGTTCAAGGCTCCTGAGAGCACCCCAGCACTGCCAGGTTATAACTCATACCATGCATTTTGGCCCCAAAACTCAGACCGAAGCACAAAAGGAGGGGGAGTATCTATATTCATCAAAGATACCTACACCTCCACGTTGGTGGCACTGCACGAAGCATCGGAAACCATCCATGTGCAACTAACAGCGGGCAAAACTGCCTTTCAGTTTGTAGCCTGCTACAGAACACCCTCCCTATTACAGGAACCCCACTTGGCATTCCTGAGAACACTGGAGAATATGAAGGTCTCTCCAAACACTATATTATTGGGTGACTTCAACTACCCAAACATTGACTAGGAAAACTACTCAAGCCCAAACACCCTTGCTCAACGGTTCCTTGAATTTATAAACTCTAACGCAATGGAACAACTGGTCACCACTCCCACAAGAGGGAACAACATATTGGACCTGGTCATCACCAACATGGGGACTCTATATTCCACACCAGAGGTAAACCCCTCATTGGTAAGATCAGACCATAAACAAATTTCCCTGGACATCCATATCCCGTCCCCACCCCCAGCCAAGGAAATCACTGTAAAGAATTTCTCAAAAGCCAACTTTGCACTTCTCAAGACTGAGATGGAATCCTTCAAAGCCCCTGGGCCAGAGGATAATAAAGCCCAATCCACAGAATCTTTTACAAATGCATTCTATGAGCACCTGCAGGAATGCATGGATCGCGCTATCCCAAATAAAACCAAGACTCACTCCTCCCAAAACAGGAGACCGGTCTGGTGGACCCCGGCCATAAATAAGCTATACAACAGAAGGAGGAAGCTACTACATGACAGAGCAAAATCCCAAAAAGGGAAGGCATCTCTGATCAGTATTAGCAAGAAACTTCGTTCTCTCATAAAATCATCAAAGGCCAGTTTCGAAAGAAAAATTGCCCTAGACACTAAAGATAATCACAAGGCCTTCTTTAGTTATGTAAGGAACATGGGCAGAAACTCCCAGATATGTTCTGAATTGTTGCATAACGGTACAAAATATACCGAACCTACAGACATAGCCAACATCCTGGCAGACAGATTCAGAGCAAACTCCCCCCCCAAAGGAGCAAATGCCTATCCCAAATGAATGTAACCTCCCTGACATCACAGATGCACAGGTGAAAGCTGCCCTCTACAAAGCAAAAAACACAGCATCTATGGGACCAGACGGTGTCCCAGGCTGTGTCTTACACAAGCTCCAAGAAGAACTGAACCCTCACATTAAGTCACTGTTCAAACTTAGCCTTACTACAGGATATGTACCCAAAGAATGGCGTACAGCTACAGTGGTCCCACTCCACAAAGGTGGTGCCACAACGGACCCCGGAAACTATCGCCCCATATGCCTGACTAGTCTGGTCTGTAAAGCTATGGAGCGTATTATCAAGGAACTCATAAACAGAGACATTGGGAGCCTCCAGACACTGGACCCTACCCAATTCGGCTTTGTTAAGGGCAGATCTTGCCTCTTAAACCTAGTTGATTTCTTTGAAACAGTTACCAAAGCCATAGATGAGGGCAAGGTAGTCCACACAGCCTACCTGGACCTCGCAAAAGCCTTCGACACAATACCCCACTCGGGCATCATAAATAAGCTTACCAGCTTAAATATCAACCCCTATATCACAAGATGGGTTGCAAACTGGCTCAGAGATAGAACCCACATGGTCAGAATCGCAGGTGCCATGTCCGAATCCAAACCAGTTACAAGTGGCGTCCCACAGGGCTCAGTTCTGGGACCTCTCTTGTTCGGTATATACTACTCTGAGGTTCAGGTTAACATGGGGGGATTATGGCTGACAAAGTTCGCAGATGACTGCAAACTGGGGGCCATAATCGAATCTCCAGCTGACACAAGCATCCTCCAAAAGGGTCTCACAGAGATGGATGCTTGGTGCCAGAGCCACGGCCTCAAGCTAAATGTTAAAAAGTGCATAGTCATCCCCTTTGGGAAAAACAAGGTGCCCACAAATTACCACATAGGTGGTAATCCATTAAGTACGGAAGAAGTAATTAGAGATTTAGGGACAAACGTAGATAGTAATCTCTCCTTTGATAATCACGTTGCCAAAGTGGTTAGAAAGACCTTCTATATAGCCCACCTTATCACGAAAGGGTTCGCATCTAGATCAAGAGAGGTCATTGTGCCCCTCTACTCGTCACTCATCAGGCCCATAATTGAGTACAATGCCCCTTTTGGGATGTACCTTACCCGACACCTGCAGCAACTGGAAAGACCCCAAAAGTACCTCACCAAGAGGATCATGGGCTACAAACAGATGTCCTATGCAGCTCGACTAAAGAAACTCCAGCTCTACTCAGTTGCTTACCGCCTACTCAGAGGCGATCTATGCCTGACGTACAAAGCCATGTCAAACCCAGAATTAATGGACATGCTCCACCTCAAAAAATCCAAGTCCCTTAGAGCTACACGATCCAGGGACCTAAACCTCAGCACAAAAATAAATAGGACATGCTGGAAGGACAGATTGATTTCCCAGAGGCTCCCCTCACTCTGGAATAGAATCCCAATTCATATTAGACATAGCCCCTCGCTGACCCTCTTCAAGCGAAATCTGGACGCATGGATGGGAGATCGCAAATTCACCCCTGGGATCTCTTCTGTGTTCCTGCTAGACAGAGGCACAGTAAACTAATCTTAAAAGGGTACCTTCTGTGACCTACTTTAAAGAGGCACAGTAGGCTAATCTAATAGGGAGGCAGAAGCCAAATACACTTTGGCTAGGCTTATAAATGCCCTAGGGCAGATAGCCTAGTATCTACCTATGAACCTATAACCACTGCACACAAACTAAATAAGCCTTATCTCACAACCAACAGCCTCAACAAGCTTCAAAGGGTATTACCAACCAACTGGACAACCAAACACTATGCCCACTCCCCTAAAAAACATGCAAAGGCAATTGCATATCATCGAGTCACATTAAACCCAATTTACCACCCAATTAATATAATAAGCAAATGAGATCCAAATGAGATTTCTAAGGTCAGCACAACAACAATCCTGACATCACACCAACTATGGGTTATAAACATAACCATTCTAAATGGCCATCCTGGCATTTTAGGAACCCAAACACCAAAACCCTATGAACGTTTCATATTTACAGCTGAAAATGAACAGACATTCCCAACACCCAAATGACCTCCTCCCCAGCTTACCACAACCACATATTCACTATTCCATGCATCATCCTTCCCTCACACAATCCACCGACCCAATCTCCCAACTTTATGTAAATATGCTAAAATTTGCTTCAATGCTATACTACTAGTCAATGTTGAGTTTGATATTATCCATGTAAGTTAGAATTTAGCTTGAAGCTATGTTACTATTAATGTTAAGTTTGGCATTATGTAAATCTGAATGGCATCTGCATACACATCCTAACAGCAGCCCTATATAATGTCCGAAAGCAATCCTGCCATCTCACCTACTAACCCTTATAAATGCAGAACACAATGACCATCCTAGCCTTTGCTGACCCACAAAATAGTAACAGCATGACTAAATACAGCTATCTCCACCCTACACACAATCTAACAATGCCCGGCTGTCAGCCTCCCATAAAAACTCCCAAACTCCTCAAAACAAACCTTTAATCCTAATGCAACCTGACACCCCGTCTAACATGCACAACAAAACCCACACCCCAGCTATGTTGATTGGCTGTACTGAATCCTAATCCCTCAACAACTCTCACTAAACCACCTACGCCATGTTAACTTGGAAATCCAAATATTCATCACCCCCCCAAATCGGCCTTCCTTCCATCCAACAACCTGTCAACCAACCCCCAAATTATGTTCCCCAACCCAAAAGCTCTTGCCATATTTGTAAAAGGATTGCAAAACTCCTCTCAAAACATTTCAGAAATGACTAACTACAGCCTTAACAAATCCCCACCAAGCACCCATTTCCTCACCTATCCCCCACAACACCTACATACCTACAGTGCTCCATCGAACCCTACCTATTTTTAAATCATACATATACCGAACCACCTCCTGTCAGCTCAGAGTGCCAGACAAATGATAACCTGCTACCTGCTGTAAAGACCTTAACCTCTATGAGACATTCATAGAAACTGCTTGAGGAACAGATTTGTCTCCCAGACAATACCATACGTGCTGTACAAATTCCACTGCATGTCAACAAAAACACCCCATTAAACCCACTCTGAACAACTTGATGGGTAACTGTAAATTCAACCCAGAGTGTCCACTCGTGTCCATCTTGGAATAGAGCATTACATGCTGCATGTAAAATAAATGGAAATTTGATATCCCCAGAACACAACACATCTGTGCCCTTCTTGTGCACCACTCCAACCAAGCAGCCTCCATCACCTTCAGGACACTGATGGATGTTTTCCCATCATTGCCGCTACTGGCACCATATCCACTGTGCAGTCATCCCTCATTGATCTGTAAAAGAAAAGAAACTGTACATTCACTGCCACAACCAAAATATCTTAACACTGAGTGCTATCAAGGGAACCCACCGCCATATTCCCCCCATCAACTTTCCAATGTAATCTTGACTTAAGGCTCCCCTTCTACTCTTTTGCCAACCCCCCCTTTTTTTATATACATATGTATAGCCTGCTTAATTTTCCCAGTCGAGGCTGTAATATTCTATAATATGCCGTTAGTATGCGCACCACATTCCGCTCCTTTTGTTCCTCTTTAGCTTGCAAAAGTTCTAAACCCACATACCTCTTTACCTCTTAGTCCAAGTGATATTGACAAAGCCCATGCTTCTCAACCTCTTAAAACGATGTGTTCACAAGCCATAAATAAAGAGGAACCGAGGTATCCTCTGATGGTATAACATAAGAAACTCAAATGTCTAACCTGTTCCTAAATTAGTCTTTAATACTGTGCTACTAATTGCCAGAACCACAGACTATGAAAACCAACCAAATATGAAGCAAAATCTGGATATTCTATGAAAATCTGTACAGTTCAAAGATATGACAACACCCTAATATCCCCCCGACTGCCTTCCAGCCTGCAGAACTGCTACTTGTGTGGACTACACACCATTACACACCACTCCCAGAATTATTGAGCAAGCATGCCCCATTTAGCAGCAACTCTGCCACTACCTTTAGTTAAACACTGTAAATAATGAACTCCATACTGAGGACAAGCCATACGTAACTGAGACACAGGCCCACTAACTAGAGAAGTTATTTTGTACAATAAATGGGGTTACTGGTAAGACTATGGCAACAGCCACTATACCTCTCAACCTTCTATAGGAAGAAATCTAGACATAGCCATAACAGTTGGAAAAGGACCCCAGAATAAACACAATTTCCAATATTGCTCTTACCAACTGAAAAACTGACAGAATACTAGGGTTTTGCATCTGCATGGATCTTCCAAAGGGAACAGAGTCTGAAACTCAATTGTATGTCATTTCTTCATGACTTCAACCCTCAATAATCTGCCAATGACTTGCCAGAAAACCATGAATCCATGAGAAACAGACCAACAACTGAAGATCCAGACATACTGCTAAACTCTGTGCAAGGTTAGTTTACTGCAGATCCTGTAGCATAAAGAAATATGCCACCTGCAAAGTTCCCTTGACAGTGCAGGGTAAAAGTCTGCCATAAGCAACCCGCTGTAACCGCAAGACGACCTGCATGAACACCAGTAAGCAAAAACAATCAGAACTTTGACTCCTAGAACGTAATACATATTCTCCTTTATTCAAAATAATCCTGGACCACAACGATAAAAAACGATAAAAAGTATATTCTTACAACAGTACTAAGCGCTTTCACCCTTCCATGTTAGGGCATCATCAGAGTACAAATTCAATTAACAAACAACGTCCCTTAAATACAGGTTCCTTGATTAGTTAATACTATCAATCAACACATAATAATGTAGGGTGTATTCCTCTTTGGTAGTGATTCTAGCATACATATAGAACTAATTACCTAGTGAAGTCAATAGCCTAGTGTTTTATGTTCATGAATTACTTAGTCACAATATAAGTTCCTATTACCATCAGAAAATTCTTAAAACTACAATAGTCGTGTTGTTAAAATCACTATATTACATTACAAAAAATATTACTTAATAAAACATGTAATAAATATAATAAATATAATAAATATAACATATTAAAAATAGGGAATATTGAAAAATTTTTTAACAAATTTTAACCAGTCATTAAAAAATGTAATGTATCTATTTAATTCCTAAATCTCTTGCATAATTTAAAAAATTTTTTACAATATATGTGTAATATAAAACCTACTAAAAACTGTAGTTTATATTTAAATAAATTGTGATTTTAACTTCAATATGCTTGCGATGGAGACTTGGTCATTAATACCAGGCCACCTATTGGCATTTAATCTTAATTGCCAAATACATTCTTTAGCTTCCAACAAAGTCTTAGTGTCACCACCATTATGCAACATAATTTGAGGTATTCTGTCAATTACAAAAAATAAAAACTTTTTGAAATTCGCACAGCCAGTACTATGAATGTATAAAGTGCTAGTTTGCTTCATAGTCCTGATGTCACTGGTGTGTTCAATAATTCGAGTTTTTAATTTCCTATGTGTTTTTCCTATATAGAAGGCCTGACAACTTGTGCATGTAGCAGCGTACACAACCATGCAAGTGTTACAATCACAAACCCCGGGACATCTAATCGTCTTTTCGTGATTAGAAATTAATAAGTATGGTCCATTATTGATGAATCTACATATACGACAACCACCAAATTTGTTCATTTTAGATTTCATAATCATTTCATTATATATAGGTTTTTCAAACAAATTCTTTAAAGTTTTCCCTTTACTAAAGGTGCTTTTTGGTTTGTTCCCCAAAATATTCCCTAAATCAATATTAATTTCTGTAATGATGTCCCATGAGTCGTGTAACACTTTGATGATTTGTTGTGATTTTTCATTAAAAGGGATGACAAAAGTGTCGTGTCCAACACCCCTAACATTAGATGTATCCTTGGATGGTAAACCATAATGTATGATAGGTTTATATAGTGTTGATCTATTTCTTATTATATCACAACTAATTCTGGATACCAACTCCTCAGGGTAAGCTCTAGAAGTAAACATGTTTTTCAATTTAATAAGTTCTTTCAAAAAGGTGTGTTCACTACTAACTAATCTAGACAGCCTCACCATCTGGCCTTTTACTAAATTTCTCTTCTGATGACTCGGGTGACAGCTGTCAAAATGTAAAAACGAATTGGAGTAAGTTTTTTTCCGATAAATATTTGATTCTAATTTGTCATTTTGAATTGATATTGTAATATCCAAAAAGTTGATCTTTTCAGATGAACACCAATCAGAACAAAACCTGGGACAAAACCAAGGTTGCTAAAACCATCAGGGACACCTGCCAGGAGAACAATCCAGTTGTATCAATGTTGCGTGAAACTACTGAAGCCCAAGATGTAACAGAGACCGAACAGCTGTATCAACATTACCTATTGTATCTCAAGGATGTAGCTCAACATAAGCTTATTAATGAAAAAATGAAATTATCGATTTTGCTGTGTGAAGGGACCATGTGTGTTCAACCACCTTCATTAAACAAGCCATAGCAGTTACACAACTATGGTGTTCTTGACTCTGAGTCATAGGAGTGGCAAGTGATGCTAAACTTAGGTTACAAGGGCAAGCATTTACTTAGGGACAGACTCAGTGTTATTGTCTTTGCGACATAACCTACCTTTAATTTCCCCAAATTTTGAAGCTGAGGCTCTAACTCCTAAACAGGTATACTAGGTGACATCTACACCACCTGGCCCCTACCTCAGACACACCGCCAAATGCAGGGAACAAGCCAACACCAAACCTGTCTGGTTCTAGTCAGTATGCAAAATCCATCAATATGTGTATGCAAACATTTTTCTCTGTTTATTTGCTAAGTTTTTCTGCATAGCTGCCTAGCTTGAGCATTTTCTGGCTTGTTAAACTTGATTTCTGTATTAGTAGCTGTATTTAGAGCACAACCAAAAGCTGTTTGCTGAAATTCCTGTTTGCACTTAATTTTAAATCGTTTTTTTCTTAAAACTTGCATATTTTCTGTCCTTGACCTAGCACTCTTGTGCGGGGTCATTTACTGCACTGTTATAACTTGATATTACTTGTGAACCTCTGCTATCTCTGTAAAAAACAAAAACAAAAAAATCTTGCTTTTTCCCACTTTTCTGAGAGTTAAAAATTTCAGTTACAGGCTTGCTGTTCCTGAACTGTTTGAAAGTTTCTGTGAGGCCATTTTTTGCTTGGGCTGGAGGAGGGTCTCTCTGTTGACCAGTGGCAGTGACTAACAATGAGCAGCGTCCCTGCCCCCCGTAGAGGTGGTTACTGACTTGAAACTGTAGTTTTATTTTCCCTTTTGGGTCTATTCCTGCTTCTTTCCAGCCCCTGCTATCAAGCACGCTTTAACGTGCTTTAGCCAATTAGCGGAGTTGCCACTAGAGCAGCATCGGGCAGCGCCGGTTAAACAAGGTTAAACTCTTTCTGGCTCCAGAAAGTCTGTTCTTCAATTTTTCCCTTAGAACTGCTCTGTTAGGAACCTAAACAGTTTACACCTACACTAAAAAGTGCAGCACTTGTTCCAAATAGCTTTTCTTCTCAAAAGCTCAGCACTTGTCTTATAAGCATATCCCTTGTCTTATAAGCATTCTCTTTGCAGGTCAAGCACTCCTATATTATACAAATCTCTCACTAGCAAAACCCCCAGGAGTGCCCACTTCCTGCTAAGCCCACTACTTTTCTGTCTCATACCAACTCATAATTCTTTCTAGCATGTCGAAGGGTCAGATGCTGGCATCCTCTCCTGCCCAGTTGGTGAATCTGGGAATTCTGAGACAATGTTACAATTGTCTCATGTACACGGACAACCCTCTCCTCCTCCCACGTAACACTAACACTTGTGAGAGATGCAGCTATTTAGCCAGACTGGAGGCTGAGCTCTCTCAACTCAGGACTGGCAAGACCAGGCAGGAGGAGAAGGCAACTACACACACCACAATACCAGTCTCACATAACTCAACCACACCACTGAATCAAACACATAAACACACTAAGACATACTCGGAGGCTCTGAGTAAAAATTTACCTAAACAGCAGAGGCCTCCAAAGCAGACACCCAAGCAACTGCAAACTCAATACACCACACAAACAACACATAAACAACAAAATCAGTGTGCAAAGCAGTCACTGCCCTTAAGGCCAAATACAACACCAAACATACTTGTCATAGGTGACTCCATAGTCAGACACACTGACGCCCGCCACCAGACTGAGTAAGGAGAAGGTCACAGTAAGCTGCCTGTCGGGCCTAGAATCCGCCACATAACACAAGCACTCAGGTCTCTCAACAGCAGGTACAAGTACGACTCAGTCATTGTCCATGCTGGTGTCAACGACTTGAGACGTACCTCCTTGGACTACATGAAAAGAGACATTGAGGAGCTCTCTGATTATGTAGCCCAGGCAGGTATGACCCTGACCTTGAGCAGTATCCTACCTTCACCTAGAATGATGCCACAATACAGTGATAAGATGATCAGCTTTAATAATTGGCTTAAATTCTGTGTCATTCAAAGGGGATCCAATGTCTGTCTGCCTGGGATGACATGCTGGACAAGCCACGCTGCCGCAAGGGACGGCTTGCACCTGTCACCCTAGGCTTCCGGATATTGGCAAAGGCTCTTGCCACCCCCATAGTGCCTTTTTAGGCAAGGCTCAAATTCTAAACCTACCACCCTAGAACACAAAAGTAAAAACTAAGGGTAATGCTGCTCAATGCCAGAAGTCTCAATCTCAAGATGCACGCACTCGAGGCCCTTCTCAGTATGGAGAACATCAATGTCTGTGCTGTGACAGAAACCTGGTTCAAGGCTCCTGAGAGCACCCCAGCACTAGCAGGTTTCACCTCATATCATGCTCCGCCCCAAAATCCGGACAACACCAAGAAAGGAGGGGGGGGTGTCCATATTCATAAAGGACACCCACACCTCAAGGCTGGTGGCAACGCACGATGCATCGGAGACCATCCAGGTGCAATTAACCATAGGCAAGACTGCTCTGCAATTTGTAGCATGTTACAGGCCACCCTCCCAAACTCAGGAACCTCACATGGCCTTCCTGAAAACAATGGAGGGGATAAATGTATCTCCAAACACCATCATACTAGGTGACTTCAACTACCCTAATATAGACTGGGAACACTACTCAAGCCCAAACACTCTAGCCCAAAGGTTCCTGGAGTTCATAAACTCAAATGCCATGGAACAACTAGTCACCATCCCCACAAGAGGAGAAAACATACTTGATCTCATCATCACGAACATGGGATCAAAATGTTCAACACCGGAAGTATACCCCTCACTGGTGAGATCAGATCATAAACTAATCTCGCTGGAGGTCCTCATCCCGCCCCCACCTGAAATAAAAAAGACCACAGTGAAAACTTCTCAAAAGCCGACTTCACACTTCTAAAACTAATGTGGTCTCCTTTAAGGCCCTGAGCCAGTGGTAAACATTACTCAAACCGCTGAATCACTTACAAATGCCTTCTACCAGCACCTACAGGACTGCATGGATCAGGCAATCCCAAACAAAACTAAGACTCTTTGTACCAAAGGCAAGCGCCCAGTCTGGTGGACCCCAGCCATAAACAAGCTCTACAACAAAAGGAGGAAGCTACTACAAGATAGAGCAAAATCCTTGAAAGGTAAGACACCTTTGATCATTATAAGTAAAAACTAAGAGCTCTCATAAAATCATCCAAGGCAAATTTTGAGAGAAAAATCGCCAAGGACTCAAAAGACAATCATAAGGCCTTCTTTAGCTATGTTAGAAACCTAGGAGGAAACTCCCAGATATGCTCAGAATTAGTTCAAAATGATGTGAAGATTACTGAACCTACACACATTGCCAACATACTGGCTGACAGGTTCAGTACAAACTTCTCCCCCCAAAAGGAGAGATATCTATACCAGAGGATTATAGCCCCCAAACATCTCCAACACCCAGGTGAGAACTGCTCTCTCCAAAGCAAAAACACAGCATCCATGGGACCGATGGTGTCCCCGGCTGTGTGCTCCACTTAACTCAATGAGGAATTAAACCCGCAGTTAGGACAGCTGTTTAATCTTAGCCTCACCTCAGGATACGCACTCAAGGAGTGGCGCACGGCGACTGTGGTCCCACTTCACAAGGGCGGTGCCTCCACCAACCCTGGAAATTACCGTCCCATTAGCTTGACAAGCCTTATCTGCAAAGCCATGGAGAGGATCATAATGGAACTCATAAATAAAGACATAGGGAACTTGCAGACTTTGGATCCAACCCAGTTTGGCTTTGTCAAAGACAGATCATGCCTTTTAAACTTGGTTGACTTTTTCGAGACAGTCACCAAGGCCATTGATGAGGGAAAGGCAGTCCATACAGCCTACCTTGACCTGGCAAAGGCCTTCGACACAATACCCCACTCAGGTATCATCGAAAAACTCATCAGCTTGAATGTAAACCCATACATCACAAGATGGGTTGCAAACTGGCTAAGTGACAGAACCCACAGGGTCAGAGTTGCTGGAGCCATGTCAGACTCAAAGCCTGTCACAAGTGGTGTCCCACAGGGATCAGTCCTGGTCCACTCTTGTTCGGCATCTACTTTTCTGAAGTACAAGCAAACACAGGAGGGTTATGGCTGACAAAGTTTGCAGATGACTGCAAACTGGGCGCCATAGTCGAAAACACATCTGACACAGATATCGTTCAGAAGGGCCTCACAGAAATGGATAACTGGTGCCAGAGCCATGGCCTAAAGTTAAATGCCAAGAAATGCATAGTCATACCCTTCGGGAAAAACAAGGTTACCCCTAGCTACCATATAGGTGGCAATCCACTGAGCACAGAAGAAGTCATCAGGGATCTGGGGACCCAGGTTGACAGTAGCCTTCGCTTGACACTCATGTTGCTAAAGTAGTTAGGAAAACCTTCTACATTGCCCACCTGATCACGGGGATTCACATCTAGATCAAGGAGGTCATCGTCCCCTGTACTCATCACTCATTAGACCTATGATTGAGTACAATGCCCCATTCGAATGTATCTGACCCGACACCTGCAGCAGCTGGAAAGGCCCCAAAAGTTCCTCACCAAAAGGATAAAGGGTCTCAAAATATGTCTTATGCTGCCTGACTGAAAGAACTCCAGCTCTATTCAGTCTCATACCGCTTGCTCAGAGGTGACCTGTGCCTGACATATAAGGCCATGTCAAACCCTGATTTGATGAATATGCTTCACCTCAAAAATCTAGATCCCTCAGAACCACAAGGGTGGGAGACTTAAACCTTGACACGGTTATTAATAGAACGTGCTGGAGGACAGATTCATCACCCAGAGACTCCCTATGCTGTGGAACAAAATCCCGGTACATGTGAGGCAGAGCACCTCACTGGCCTTGTTCAAGAGGAATCTTGACCAATGGATGGGGGATCGCAGATATACCCCAGGGATTACTTCAGTGTCACTGCTTGACAGAGGCACAGCAAAATAATAGGCATAGTTTTATTCAAACTAAAGGGGTGGCGAAGGCCAAATAACTATGGGCTAGGCTTATAAATGCCCTTGGGCAGATAGCCTAGTACGAACCTATGAACCTATGAACATAGCCTCCAGTGATCTATGTCAGTCGCAAAACAAGGTGATGCCAGACATACACAGCCGAGAGGCATACCAAGCAAACTGCCAAGGCCCCCATGCAGAGGGAAACCTGTCAGCAAAACTCAACATCGGAACCACATACCTGACTGGCCTCTCCAAGGAAACACTGCAGCACAGTGGGTGCACCACACTTTCCCCAAACGTCAAAACTCCTCCCAAAAACTTAGAAAGTTAACAAAACTGGCACTGCATATCCATGACGAGGAACGAAATCCAAAATCAAATGTATTCTTTTTTTTTTCTTTCTTTATTTTATTTTACTTTAGTCTTCAGTAGTTTACCATTCAATGGCAGAAGACCACAATTTCATGAAGAACGGATCACAGGAATCCACCCCTCCCTGCTATACAGGAAACATCCAACACCGCCTCCAATCACCTCACAGAAAACAAGACTGCCCATCACACTACAAAGCAGGATCCAAACAAGCAACAACGCCCAACACTGCCGTTGCCATGCCACTAAGAGAAAGCTACCTGCCCTAGCATGCTCCAACAGCATAGCGCTACTCCCAAAACTTCCCCAAATGCCTCCGCTAGTTGATGAAGTGCACCAACAGGCCTGCAGCAGCACAAGTCTCAAAAGGGTCAGTAGCCTGCATTCCAGTGTCACTCCCTTTCCCTTTTTTTTTTTTATTTAAAGCTAATGCAGTGCAAATGTTTGCCACCAATCCATCCCCCCACCACCAATTACGAAACTGTCCCAACCACGAGTCCCAATTCCAACACATGCCACTTCCACACACACCAAAGCCCTGGCAACACCAACAAGCCAACACCAAGGAAAAAAACATGTAGAGGCCCAAACACACTACCCACAACCGCTGCAGCACCAAGGATGGAGCCACCACCACTACCACCAGTCAACATAAGACCACTGACAAGTCTGTGAACTCAAAAGCTGACTCCTGAAAAGCACGCCACACATCACCAGACTACCACATCACCCCTCCCTCAAAAGCAATGGCAGCCACAAACCACATGGCCCACAAAGAAGTCCAAACAGCCTGACCAGATGTCCACTGCAGGGACAAGCAAAAACTCCATTACCTGGCAATGGGCTGGACCCCATGTTCTTTCCCATGGCCTTGCACAACAAAAGATGAAACAAAGCAGATCCTGGGGGGCACACTGACCCCTGCAACACACCACAAACAATGTCCACACTCTGCACTACATCCCAAAGTTCAGTCAGTGACATGTCTCACTCTGACTCCACCCTCATAGCCGCCATGCATCCAACTTATTAGCTACTCTATCAGTGCTAGTCATTCCATCCCACCCATGTCAGCCGAATGAGGAAAGGCAATGAACATTTCAGTTAGGACATGAACAAGCAGCTACTGATTCACCTCTGAGAAACACATTCAAAGACAAGAACAAAGGCCAGAACACAAGGACCCCAAATTAGTTTTAAAAGGGGAAAGAACTAACCTCCAACATTGAACTAGGGAACAGAAAATTCTTCCCCAAAAGGAGGATTTTTAAAGGGAAAACCTCAAACATCTCCAACACCCAGGTGAGAACTGCTCTCTCCAAAGCAAAAACACAGCATCCATGGGACGGATGGTGTCCCGGCTGTGTGCTCCACGAACTCAATGAGGAATTAAACCCGCAGTTAGGACAGCTGTTTAATCTTAGCCTCACCTCAGGATACGCACCCAAGGAGTGGCGCGGCGACTGTGGTCCCACTTCACAAGGCGGTGCCTCCACCAACCCTGGAAATTACCGTCCCATTAGCTTGACAAGCCTTATCTGCAAAGCCATGGAGAGGATCATAATGGAACTCATAAATAAAGACATAGGGAACTTGCAGACTTTGGATCCAACCCAGTTTGGCTTTGTCAAAGACAGATCATGCCTTTTAAACTTGGTTGACTTTTTCGAGACAGTCACCAAGGCCATTGATGAGGGAAAGGCAGTCCATACAGCCTACCTTGACCTGGCAAAGGCCTTGACACAATACCCCACTCAGGTATCATCGAAAAACTCATCAGCTTGAATGTAAACCCATACATCACAAGATGGGTTGCAAACTGGCTAAGTGACAGAACCCACAGGGTCAGAGTTGCTGGAGCCATGTCAGACTCAAAGCCTGTCACAAGTGGTGTCCCACAGGGATCAGTCCTGGGTCCACTCTTGTTCGGCATCTACTTTTCTGAAGTACAAGCAAACACAGGAGGGTTATGGCTGACAAAGTTTGCAGATGACTGCAAACTGGGCGCCATAGTCGAAAACACATCTGACACAGATATCGTTCAGAAGGGCCTCACAGAAATGGATAACTGGTGCCAGAGCCATGGCCTAAAGTTAAATGCCAAGAAATGCATAGTCATACCCTTCGGGAAAAACAAGGTTACCCTAGCTACCATATAGGTGGCAATCCACTGAGCACAGAAGAAGTCATCAGGGATCTGGGGACCCAGGTTGACAGTAGCCTTTCGTTTGACACTCATGTTGCTAAAGTAGTTAGGAAAACCTTCTACATTGCCCACCTGATCACGAAGGGATTCACATCTAGATCAAGGGAGGTCATCGTCCCCCTGTACTCATCACTCATTAGACCTATGATTGAGTACAATGCCCCATTCGGAATGTATCTGACCCGACACCTGCAGCAGCTGGAAAGGCCCCAAAAGTTCCTCACCAAAAGGATAAAGGGTCTCAAAATATGTCTTATGCTGCCCGACTGAAAGAACTCCAGCTCTATTCAGTCTCATACCGCTTGCTCAGAGGTGACCTGTGCCTGACATATAAGGCCATGTCAAACCCTGATTTGATGAATATGCTTCACCTCAAAAATCTAGATCCCTCAGAACCACAAGGGTGGGAGACTTAAACCTTGACACGGTTATTAATAGAACGTGCTGGAGGGACAGATTCATCACCCAGAGACTCCCTATGCTGTGGAACAAAATCCCGGTACATGTGAGGCAGAGCACCTCACTGGCCTTGTTCAAGAGGAATCTTGACCAATGGATGGGGGATCGCAGATATACCCCAGGGATTACTTCAGTGTCACTGCTTGACAGAGGCACAGCAAAATAATAGGCATAGTTTTATTCAAACTAAAGGGGTGGCGAAGGCCAAATAACTATGGGCTAGGCTTATAAATGCCCTTGGGCAGATAGCATAGTACGAACCTATGAACCTATGAACATAGCCTCCAGTGATCTATGTCAGTCGCAAAACAAGGTGATGCCAGACATACACAGCCGAGAGGCATACCAAGCAAACTGCCAAGGCCCCCATGCAGAGGGAAACCTGTCAGCAAAACTCAACATCGGAACCACATACCTGACTGGCCTCTCCAAGGAAACACTGCAGCACAGTGGGTGCACCACACTTTCCCCAAACGTCAAAACTCCTCCCAAAAACTTAGAAAGTTAACAAAACTGGCACTGCATATCCATGACGAGGAACGAAATCCAAAATCAAATGTATTCTTTTTTTTTTCTTTCTTTATTTTATTTTACTTTAGTCTTCAGTAGTTTACCATTCAATGGCAGAAGACCACAATTTCATGAAGAACGGATCACAGGAATCCACCCCTCCCTGCTATACAGGAAACATCCAACACCGCCTCCAATCACCTCACAGAAAACAAGACTGCCCATCACACTACAAAGCAGGATCCAAACAAGCAACAACGCCCAACACTGCCGTTGCCATGCCACTAAGAGAAAGCTACCTGCCCTAGCATGCTCCAACAGCATAGCGCTACTCCCAAAACTTCCCCAAATGCCTCCACTAGTTGATGAAGTGCACCAACAGGCCTGCAGCAGCACAAGTCTCAAAAGGGTCAGTAGCCTGCATTCAAGTGTCACTCCCTTTCCCTTTTTTTTTTTTTTTTTTATTTAAAGCTAATGCAGTGCAAATGTTTGCCACCAATCCATCCCCCCACCACCAATTACGAAACTGTCCCAACCACGAGACCCAATTCCAACACATGCCACTTCCACACACACCAAAGCCCTGGCAACACCAACAAGCCAACACCAAGGAAAAAAACATGTAGAGGCCCAAACGCACTACCCACAACCGCTGCAGCACCAAGGATGGAGCCACCACCACTACCACCAGTCAACATAAGACCACCGCACAAGTCTGTGAACTCAAAAGCTGACTCCCTGAAAAGCACGCCACACATCACCAGACTACCACATCACCCCCTCCCCTCAAAAAGCAATGGCAGCCACAAACCACATGGCCCACAAAGAAGTCCAAACAGCCTGACCAGATGTCCACTGCAGGGACAAGCAAAAACTCCATTACCTGGCAATGGGCTGGACCCCATGTTCTTTCCCATGGCCTTGCACAACAAAAGATGAAACAAAGCAGATCCTGGGGGGCACACTGACCCCTGCAACACACCACAAACAATGTCCACACTCTGCACTACATCCCAAAGTTCAGTCAGTGACATGTCTCACTCTGACTCCACCCTCATAGCCGCCATGCATCCAACTTATTAGCTACTCTATCAGTGCTAGTCATTCCATCCCATCCATGTCAGCCGAATGAGGAAAGGCAATGAACATTTCAGTTAGGACATGAACAAGCAGCTATTGATTCACCTCTGAGAAACACATTCAAAGACAAGAACAAAGGCCAGAACACAAGGACCGTATTTGACAAAATTCTCCCTTTTTTTTTTTCTTCTTTTCCCACACAAATTATTACCTTTTACCAATCCACAGAGCAATGCAAACAAACACCAGAACCACCTCACATACAGCAAAGATGCACTGGTCGTCTCGTACACACACCCATATTAGCAAAAACATAAAGCCAAAATATGCACACTAACGTCTACTTAATGAGCCTCCAGAATTGGCCAGAAGCAGGGAACCGGCCGAAAAGACGCCCAACCACATGCCTGACCGAAGTCCTCTGTGGCCTGTTAGCTGGCTGACACTAAAATCAAAGGCAAACAACCCACATAACTTGCACCTCCTCTCAACTCCACCGACACCCTCCACCATAGCAACCAAACACTCCCCAGGCATGAGCCCACACCCTGGGCCCAAGAGGCACGAAGTTCAACCATGTGGATCAACAAACCCTGCACATCCATGGAGAAAAAAAAAATTGGAGAATTTACACACACATACCCCAGACCCCCACCACGCACCTCCCCATGCCCACCACCAAACCAAGGCCCACCCGACCAAAGAACCCACTGGTCATCATGGACATGAGCCTGCAATATAGCAAGTTCACGCCAAAGATGTGACTCCTACTCCAGTTTCACTTGCCTAAAACCCTCTAAGCCCCTCCCTACTCTTACCTCATTTCCTCCCACACATCCCTCATTCCTATTTAACCCTATCCTCCCCTTATCCTCCTAATTCCTACGACTCTGTTTGTCTAACCCAAATTGAAGATGTCCCTGGACAAACTGGTCTGTTCCAAACCTCATTTCTAATCACTTAATATGATTAATTTATATTTACCATGGATATCAGTTAAAAAATTCCTAACACTAAATGTGTGACAGACCTTTTTTATGTGGAAATGTAAGGAACATGAAATTAAGACCCCAAATGAGGTATGTTTCTCATAATGAGAAACACTTGAGAGGTATGATGAATAGAACTCATACACATACGTGCAAATCACCTTAGCATAGTACTCGTAACCCTATCAGCTATGTGTTACTCATGTTACACATTTCCCATGGGGGGGGTATTCACAAAAAGTCCTCAACATTTCTGTAGTCATCCTGACAGTCCAGGATTTGCATAACCTTATACTACTACTCGATGAGGATACCTACTATGGAAATGAAAAGCCCTGGACCATGAATGCTGTCCTGTGTTAACTGAAAAGTTGGCAAAAACATGAATGGGTTGAGTGATCATAGATAAAACCTTTGATGGAACTTGGCACCTTAATATCACTTCACACCACATTACTGAATATACAGTATTGTTACTCTGCTTTAAATTCTGGTTTATTTACTACTGTATTCAAGCTTTAGGAATCATTTTTTTCTTTCTTTCTTTCTTTCTTTTCTTTTTTGTGTAGATTAGTACTACCATTTATCACTGTATAAACATCAGTGTTCTCAAAGAAGAACAGTGCAATTGATTTATTTTACTGGGGATGTAGTGCTTAAGTTCTTTGCCTGCTGTAAAATAAAAGCTGTTCCTTGCTTTGCATTGTGTGTGCTGATTTCCCTCACAAAAGACTTTGGCTCAGACCTTCTAATATTTTGAAGAGAAATGAAATATTAAATGTTTTACATGCAATGAAGGAACTAAAGCACAATTACAAAAATGATTAGCATATACACTTTCTGAAATGTTTCAGGCCTTTAATATATGAGAATTAAATATCAGTTTTAATATCTGTGGCCTTGCTGTCATGATTTCATATGATGATACTGACACATATATCATGCTTTAGTCAGCAGCATGTAATAAATGCATGTCTCTCTCCCTCTGCTGTGCCTTATCTGAAATTTTTTGTAATGATCATCATTAAAAATTTTGGACTAATGCCTCACCATAGGATAAAAGCTCCAAATATTGAATTGTCCATTGATTTTTGGTTTTAACAGTCATTCATTTCCAAGAAAGTTGTAAGTCATACATTTCTCAGTATATATTCAGTAGTCTACACATAAGCTAGGTTACTAACTGGAAGGTGAATGCATAAAGAGCTGCATTCTGTGGATCTGAAGTACATGTCAGTGATCAGGGATTTTTCCTAGTGTCTTTGGAAAGTGAGACACTGGGCTGAGTTTACAAAGACTGAGATTATATAATTTATGTTGTACCAATTTGATGGAAAGAGAAGAATTGCACATATTATGATAAAGAACTGGGTTTAGTTTAATTATATTACTACTGTAATATGGATAGAGGACATCATAACTAAATGATTGCACTATATTCCATATAAATATTTACGCAAGTCAGACATTTTTGTATTTCATCAAATGGACAATATTAACTGCTTTAAACAAAGGGTCAATCTCTTTATGCACACATATACACATATTTGTGAACTTGAGTGTGCACAGATATCTATTTATAGTTATATGACTAATTATGTCTGTGTATGTGTGTGGAGCTTGGGCAAATACATACAGCCAGACCTAAATTTTGGTACACAAGTACTCATGTCACTATGGAACTGTTGCAAACTATCAACAGTAACATCAGTGAACAGTAATAGACTGACCAAAATGTGTCAAAACAATACAGGCAACAGTGGCAGGGGCGGCTCGTGCTATAGGACTGCGGGACTGCAGCCCTCCCACCTGTAAAATGTGTCCCCCACCTGTGTATAAAATAAAGTCCCAGTCCCCCCACCGCCCTGTAGTACATATAGAAATAAAAAAAAATAAACAAAAATTCTTGGACTCTGAGCATGCGTGCTTAGTTCCTGGCTGCTGTGTTAGGCAGACCAGAACTCAAAGCACGCATGCTCAGACATTCCTGAGCTCCAGAATGCTTAGTTAGGCAGTCCGGATAGGGAAGGGTGTTAACTCCACCCTTCCGACCCAGAGATCTATGCGGTGGTGACCGCACAAACCAGACGGTCACCGGACTGCATCGCCCACAGGCTGGGCCAATCACAGGAGGCTCCTGCCTCCTCACATATTGCGGGAGACATGCGCGGGCTGGTATGGAGGACAGGTGGATCGGTAGTATGGAGGAGGATACATGCGCGGGCTAGAGGACGACCAATTGGGGCATTCGTGGATTGCTTGGAGCCAAGAGCAGACCAATCTAGGAAACAGCTACAGGACATGACCGTCAGGTAAGGTAGGTGTGTGTGTGTGTGTGTGTGTGTGTGTGTGTGTGTGTGTGTGTGTGTGTGTGTGTGTGTGTGTGTGTGTGTGTGCGTGCGTGCGTGTGTGTCTGTATTTTAGTTATCAACTGATCATTGACAGGGCTGATGTCTTAATTTCTAGAGTCAATAGGCATCTTTTATGTAATTACTAAAAGGAAAATCAAGATTTTCTGAATGTGAAAAAAGGTAAAACAATGGAGTTCTCTGTGTATCTTGTTACAGAACAGTTGTAAGAAGTAGCTGCTTTGCAGCTGTAATGCATTCATGTTTGTTCTGGATGTCTTTTGAGAGTGTTTTTTTTTTTTTTTTTTGTGGAAAATGGATACTTTCTTATTAGGACTGTTCCCTTGAATGATTTATTATCCATAAAGACTAACTAAAATATTAAGTCAGGAATACTTTATTGATAAAAAAGCATCTTATTGCATTGAGTGTGGACTGTGACAGCATCCATTTTGGCAAGATAAGGTACTGATGTGTTTCTGCAAGTCTGAGGGTCAGCAAAATGCATCATAACTTAGTGATCCTTCTTGCAGCACATAGAATGTTGGCTTCATCATCAGCTGAATGACTTTGCTTGGATTGTTTGGCCAGGATGAGTGAAAATAAGCTAGATACTTCTGCCCTGTACAGAAAAGCATTGTGCAGTGGTTTAATGTGCTGTTATGGCAGAATTTTGTGTAGACAGCTTATCTTTTGCCATGTGTTTGCTGATCACAATGTTGCCTGATCCCACTCCATTCTCACATTTTCCTTTTCCTATCTGATCGTTTTAGTTCCAGTATGGAGGAGTATTACTGAATGTGTTGCCATTCTCACATCTTTGATAATTTGTTTATTTTGATGAATACAAAATCTACTGAATTTTATCATGATCATTATGGCAGTCTTTTGTGCTAGCAAATGAAAAAAGATGATGTTTATGATTTTAGCAGTAGCAGTATAAATGCATACATTTAGGAAGTTTAGGAGTCATGATTTTCTGCATGCTTGTGTCGATGAAGAAGTGATCACTGGAGATATGGCACCATTTTGTGGAGTTCTGGAGATGATGGGTAAGTAACCTTACACAAAGTCAAGTTAGTGATTTTGATGGTATAATTTATATAATGTTCCAAACCATGCAGAGTATTTAAGCTTAAAACACATTGTAAAGGTGAGAGCAAGCTTTATTATGTCAGGTACATATGTTGCAAAGTAAAATTATACCGTCTGTAGTACTACTATTTCTCTGACAGAAAGAAAAAAAGACAAAACAAAGAATAAAGAAGGGTAGGAGCAGAGGCAGCAAATGTAATGCTGAGAGACTAGGCCAGAGCTTTAGAAGTCTGAGGTTCTTCATTGCTGCAGTTAAAGCCTTCTGCATTTCACTCTTTGTCTTTGGAATTTAAGAGTACAGTTCATATTGTGATGTGTTTGTTAGTTACACTGGGATTCAAAGCTACAGTTCATGCTAAAATGAAAATGACAGTTGGACAGGGGGAGTTTACTCCATTCATATATATTTACCTTTCTGCTCAGGCTGTGTCCCTCAATTCATGCATCCTCTTTATATAGGGAGGTTGTGTCTTCCTGGTTGGGAAAGGCATTTCTCATTATTTGCTAACAAAATCAGATTACTGTTTTTGGAAGGGCATTATCATAACATTGATGAGGTGGAGGAGCTAAAGAAGTCTGTGCAGTCCAGAGAGGGTGATATAGAGGTGAACTGTCTAGAAAAAAAAAGACTACAGAGAGATATAAGATGCCCATGGGACAAGAGCTACATTGTATATCTCAATTGGGCACAACCAATAATAAAACATTCCTTACAAATCTCTTTAATGTGGAATTATTTAGATTACCTTTACTTCTGCAGTGATTGTGCATATTTACTGACACTGGTGGATTGTAGAAGTTTGAGTAGATTTTATGATGGAAATGTTCTGAACTGGGCAGTTTTGTCATTATTAGTGCATGCATTTTTTTATTGTTTACTAGAAAAATGTTCAAAACAATAAATTTAAAATGTCCTCTAACAGTTGTACTGTATTATACAAGGAATATAATTGAATACAATCAGGAAGGTGTATCAAAGAACACATGTATGTTTCCTGTGCAAGGGGTCTATGATTTGAAAACAGCCCCCCAAAGTTAATCTTTATCTGCCACTGGCCAGATGTATTTTCTTTGAATGTGGGTTTCAATGCTGTTTCAATGAATTTGAGCTTCAAGGGCAGAGAAGTTTTAATGCTGTCTATTTTCATTGTGAGACTGCATTGCTTTGTTTAGCAGATTTCTATTAGTGTTTGTGTTGCAAAATGTAAAATAAAACTTTTAAATGAAATATAAATCATTGTAGAAGTAAAGCAGCATGCACATTACAGTGTTTATGGTAAATGGGGTGAAATAGCCAAGTCATGGTACATTGGAATAGCTGCAGGGGGGAGGCCCCATTCAACCATGATTTTGTGAGGCGGAGAAGGGCAGCAAACTCAGACAGCCCGGCTGAACTATACCTCTTAACTGTCCAGATTTTTGCAGAATGAATAGATTTTTGCTTCTTATTTTTGGTTCGTTCCTCATAAAATTTGTGGTTTTCTGGCAAATCATTTAGGAATGAAGTCAGTAAATAATGACAGACATTGAGTTTCAGAATTCATACTCTTCAGAAAAATTCATGCTAAAACAAGACCTGTTGTTCTATCAACTATGTTTATACAAGAGCAACTTTTAGTGCTGTTCGTATGTTCCCCTAATATATTTGGCCTTGTCCAAATTTCCTGTGTTAAGAAGATGAGAAGTACACGCAAATAAATCACTTTATAGAATTAGGTATACCCAAACCTCTCAATAGTCCCTGATTTTGGCTCAAAATGTTGCTCTCCCCCAATAATCCCTCTTCAAAATGGCAAATTTTGAAGAAAACGTGGAGGGTTTACAATTAATAAACAATTGTAATGATCAGTTATAGATTACTTTTAATTTCAGAAATGCATGTAGATTCTCTTATTTTGTCAGCTGCTCAAATTAACAGTAGTAATATTAAAAAGTGTCCCTTCTTTGACAAGTTCCCAGCTGTATTGTGTGGGTATTTTATATTTCTCCATCACATTTTAGGTCTGTTTTTCATAAAATTGTGGTTTTCTGGCAAATTAGTGGCAAATCATTAAAGACTGAAGTTAGAAAATAATGACAGGCATTTGAGTTTCAGATTTCATGTCCTTCAGAAAATTAATACTAATGCAAGACCTACTATTCTATTATCTTCCTAAGTTTATAAGAGCAATATTTAAAAATTGTCTTATTTTTGGGCTTTTGTCCCACTTCTGTTTATGGCTTTGTCCAGATTTCTTGCTCTGAGGCTGAGAGATATGACAAATGTATCAGAGCCATCACCGTCAGCCAGAGACATTTAATTGTGACATACTTGTTGCACCCCACTCTCCCACTTAGTGACTCTGGATGTGTCCAAGCAAGGCAAGGAGCAATTATGCAGTGTTAAGTTTGCAGAGTCCCCCCCCCCCATCCAAGGTAGACACAAGTACTACAGTGGCTTTTCATCTGTCCTTGATTTTGCAGAATATTTTGGTTTTCTGTCATACTTTTATACTGTTGATTTATGTTTCTTATTCAGAAAATGCACGTTATTACACTGCCTGTTGCACTGTGTTTAAGTAGGAATGCTTTAATAACCATCAGGTATGCTTGTCTGAGATTGTAAGATGCAAGTAAGCTTTAATAAGCATAATGTTAAAGGATTACCAACACTGAAACCTTTTTGTTGTTGTGATGAAGAGAATATTTACATAACTAAATAACGTATAAGCCTTGGGTATTGAAATGCATATGACAGTATTTGTAATAAAGGACAGGATTACAGTATTTTCAGAAGCTCACTACATTTGTTGGAGACTTGCAGTCATCTTTGCAGGCTTTACCAGAAAACTAAACAGAGTGCCAATCTGTCATGTGTGGTCCATAACCTGTGCAGTAATCCTTTAAGCAATTTATCCTGAGCTTGTTTCTTGTTTGTTCATTTTTTTACTTTGATCATGTTTTTCCCATGAAACAAGTAGATAGTTGTTGTCAGGCAGCAGGTCTTTTTTGGATAAGAAACATTTTTACAAGTGGGGGGTAACACAGAGATTGCTACTTTCAGCATGTTACTTGGTACTTTTATAAAGCTGAAAATATATATTATAATTAGAACTGCAGTACAAGGAGAAGTTGTTTGAGTTGAATGCTGCTTGTTTTTTTATACTTGATTTTGACTGGCATTTCAGTAATGTATTTAAAAAGTAATGTATTTTTTCATGCCTCACGACCTTTTTGTTTTCATCTAGATATTAAGTAAGCTGTCATGTAGCCAATGCATTGAAATATTTTTTTTCTTCTACACTTCATTTTGTCTTGATTGGACTCTCATAATGATGGTTTGGCACCCAGGGCAGCCTATTTAATTAAAGTCCCATTTTTTGTGGTTTTGAGCATAGTCCCGCCCCTTTCTAGTTGGTCACACCCTTTCCCATTGGCCCCACCCATTCATCTGTCTCCTGCAGACCCCCTTTGATTTGAAGTCACCAGCCGCCACTGAACAGTGGAGTACTTTTTTTTCCATTGTTGTGTAACTTTATAGTAGGTATGTGGAAGTTTAATGGGTATGAGTTGTCCCTCCATATGGGGATTTGGGGGGAGGGTCTTTACTGATATAACCCACATATTATTCTTGAAACGTGCCAAATCATCTAGCAGACTGATTATGAGTAGACAGAAATATCCTTTCTGCTACATTCCAAGTTGATGCTACCTTAGCAAACTGATCACTTTATAAATAGCAAAGTAAATGCTCTAACATTAAGTTCATGAGCTATGTGTTCTACACACAGTGCTTTAAAATGAAGTAAGCTCATGTCTAATTTGAATATCAGAACTTGCTTCCCCAAAGAGACATGTCTAAGAGTTACTACAGCAACAGCTACCTTCATTTACCTGTGCAGCTTACATTTTGTAAGCCAATGTTTACTTTGTGAGAAATATTTGAACATTGCCTCTGTTTGCAAAGTATCACAGAAGGTAAGTAAAGCATTGTACTATCCCTTAAAGATTCATATGCAGAATATAATATGTATCTGGATATGTCTGGGAGTTAGTCTACAGCATTAATGCTATGAGCTATTTAACAAAATCCTTTCTAGGATTTACCTTTTGATTACCTCAGCGTCCATTTACCTACTGTTGTGACACTGAGCAAGTCAAATAACCAGACAATAACCAGGTGTAGTTGGGAATTTGGACTAAGTTCTTCAGTGGTCTTCTGGACTGCAGAGCTATTAACTATCTATGAACCTATCATGTGAATTTTGTATCTGATGAGCTATCCTACAGCAATCACAAGCTATGGAGAACACATTTACATCAGTGGTAAATCTGTCACTTAAAGCAGTGACTGTATCTGTTATGACTGCACACATCTCATGTGTATAACATCAAATTTATGATCAAAGTACTTTTCCGAAAGAGTAGTGAGATACTACTTTATGTTGAACACAAGGCTGTCCTCCAACTGCTATAGCTGTTTGGTGTGTCAAGCTCACTGAAGCGCTGTCATGGAGGCAATAATATTTCAATCTGTACAGCAATCTGGATATTTTTTCACCTACTGTGGATAACCCACTTATATCTCTCCAAAATATGCCAACTAAAAAGGGACCACTGATCAAATGTGCCATGTTTGATAATATCCACACTGTAACAGTACCATTAATTAAATGTGTTTGTTGCAGGCAGCTTATTTTAACAGTTTAGCTTATACAGTAGATCTAAAGGTATGACTGACTGACTGCCTTAAATGTTTTGCTAGAAAAAATATGCTCTGTGAAATGTCAGTCCTTATTCAAAAGCTGTTGTTGAACATATAAATAATGCTGTTAAGATTAAAAAATGATCTTTACTTAATCAAACCACATCAATCTTGAAGAAGGAGGTAATGATCCATCATTTGTGGCATTTTCATTACTCTATAAACAATGCATGTTAAACTGATGGACTGATAATTGTTTTTATCTGAAGTAAACTCTTGTTTATGAATAGGAACAGCACTGCATGCCACAACATTTCATTTCTGTACTCATCTTCAGTCAACTGTTCTAAAGTATCATAAGATACCAGGCATGTGGTTTTCATTTTGTGCATAAAAGCCGATGGAATATTTTCAGGTCACACAGAGCTACTGTTTTTAATTTTACTGAAGGCTATTTTAACAGCACCTCCTAAGATATGTAGCATATTGATTTGGGATCTGTTTCTTTGCTATCTGATATGTGATGGGTTCTTTCTTTTTTTATTTTTTTTTTAATTTGGTTTTTAAAACAATAATTAAACAAATCAATTATAAGACAAACAAACAACTATTTACATAGGTCCACAGCTGATCAATACATCAAAGTTATACATCAACAACAATTAAAATTTTTCAAGCCAGTCTAAGTTTAAGCCAAGATTTGTATGAGTGTGTAATATTAGAAGTTCTCATCTTTATAGTATGCAAGTCACTACAAACAATGTTTGCCATACTAATAAATTCAACACTAGAGGGTAACTGTACTTTTCCAATTTTTAGTAATTACTTTTCTGGCTATAGCAAGAATAGACCAAAGAAGAGGTATCTGGATTTTTGGAATTATCTCAGGAATCAGAGCATTACATACAAGTAAAGATTTAGAAATATTACATCTGACCATAGAGCTTTAATAAAGGTATTTTCTTTCCAAAAAAGGAGATGACTTTGCATTCATGCACTGTATGTGTCCAATCAGCTATTATTTCAGAATCACATAGCCAGCATTTATTTCTATTTGATTTATACGTAATTGTAATTTTGTTAGGAGTGACAAAAGTTCTATGTAAAAATTTCCAAGTGAAAATGTTCCAATATAATAAAGATGTAGTTTTATCTGTAGATTTTAATATTAATGTCTTGTATTCTTCACATAAGTCATCATTATTAATTTTTGAGGAGTAGTTCCAATAGAAATGGTCTAAATATGTAAAATCTAACTTAAGAATGTTATAAATTTGAGACAAACATAATTTACATTTCATTGCATTATTACTGATATTTATTAAGAATTACAATAATTTGGAGAATGATTTCTTATTTAGGTTAAATATCTTATTTACCTCTGAGTTCATAAATTACCTGCGGTAGTAGTGCTGTGGTAGCGTTGTCACCTCACAGCAAGATGTTGTCATGTTCGATTCTTAGCTAGAGCATCTTCTGTGTGGAGACATGCGTGAATGGCCGTGCCTTTGTTGAAGGTTGTGCGTCAGGGCTGGTAACTCGGCACGTAAAAATCCACTACCAAACATTAGCGGACCGGAGTTCCGCTGTGGCGACCCCTAACTGGGATAAGCCGAAAGACACAACAACCCCTGAGTTCATAAATTCTCAAAATATTTGTAAAATTATCCAATTTTCAGAATCTTGATTATACTTGGACCTTAAATTTTCACCAGTATAAATCATTACCATTTAAGAATTAATGCCAAAAAATTCAATGACTTTGCTGTTTCAATACTAACATTGTGTTGAATGTATGGGTTTCTAAGCAGTCATTTATTAAATCTTTAATACAATAATTAGAATATGTTAACTTTTGGAAAGAGGAAATGATGTTATTTAAATAAGGAATTTGAGAAGAGGGTGTAATATCATTTACACAAAAAAAATCTTTTAATAACCAGATAAAACAATTTGGTACTATTTGTTTATGACTGGTTGAGATATATTTATTATTTACTAATACTATTTCTTGAAGAATTTCTTTCTATTTTGAATCACAAGATAAATTTATCCACAGCACTATAACTTATACAATTGAACTAGCATACAATTGAATATCAGGGAATCCTATTTCACCATCATCCCAACTTTTCTGTTCAAACAAAGGAAATACTTGGTGTATTATGATGCCAAAAAATAAGCAGATTATTATTTATCTTCTTCATAATTTTTTTGGCAGAGAGAGTACTAAAGATTGTAAGACAAATAATATTTTGGGGAGAATTACCATCTTAATAAACATTAATCATTCTTCCATGGTAAATAAAAATTTGTTCCAGTTTGTGACTAAACTTAAAATTTTAATCAACAGCTCATTGAAAGTTTGTTTGTTATCATTTCTTTACTATTAGAAGTAATGGTTAAGCCAAGGCATTTCATTTGATTGCTATTCCAATTGAAGTTAGACTATTTTTGTATGATTTTTTTAAATGTTTTATTAATAATATACTTGTTTTATTATGATTAAATCTTAAGTTTGAGATTTCTTCAAACTGACTCATAGAACTAATTATATGTTCTAATTAATTTTCTATATTTCCTATTGTTAGTAAAATATCATCAGTAAAGAGATGAATCATTAGTTCAAAGTCTTTTTTTTTATTTTGATACCATTAATGTTCTTATTGGATCTAATCATAGGTTCATAGGTAGGTACCGGGCTATCTGCCCGAAGACATATATTAGCCCAGCCACGTTGTGCGGTATTCACCGCCCCTTTGGTTAGTTCCCTAGGCCCTTGATCTAGCAGCTAATATCCTTGGCCCCTATCTAGTAGAGCTGTTGGTATGATCCCTGGTGTGAACTTTCTGTTACCCATCCACTCATCAAGGTTCCTCTTGAAGAGTGATAGTGAGGGGCTCTGTCTTATGTAGATCAGAACCTTGTTCCATAGCAAGTGGAGTCTTTGCGAAGGGAATCTATCCCTCCAGCATGTTCTATTCATTGTTGTGCTGAGGTTTATATCCCTAGAGTGTGTAGCTCGAGTAGATTTGGTTTTGCTAAGATGGAGCATGTTCAACAGTTCTGGGTTGGACATGGCAATGTATGTTAGACAGAGATTGCCTCTGAGAAGGTGGTATGCAACAGAGAAAAACCTTAGTTTTTTTTCAATCGTGCTGCATAGGGCAACTGTTTGAGGCCAGTAATCCTTAGTGAGGTACCTCTGTGGTCTCTCCAGCTGCTGGAGATGCCTAGCCAGGTACATTCCAATTGGTGCATTGTACTCAATAATGGGTCTGATGAGGGAAGAGTAGAGGGGCACAACTACATCCTTACATCTTGATGCAAACCCTTTCGTGATCAGATGGGTCACATAGAAGGATTTTCTATCCATCTTGGCAACATGGTTATCAAAGGAAAGCTGACTATCTACTTGGGTCCCTAGATCCATTATTACTTCTTCAGATTTCAGGGAGATACCTCCTATATGGTAGTTTGCAGGTACTCTGTTTTTTCAAAAGGGGATTACTACGCATTTTTTAGCATTTAGCTTGAGACCATGGCTTTGACACAATGCATCAGTCTCATTAAGGCCCTTCTGGAGGATATCCATGTCTGCCGGAGACTCTATTATAGCACCCAGTTTGCAGTCGTCCACAAACTTGGTCAACCACAACCCCTCAGTGCTTGCCTGTACTTCTGAGAAGTATATGCCAAACAGGAGGGGCCCCAGGACAAAGCCCTGAGGCACACCGCTCATTACTGGTCTGGATTTGGACATAGATCCCACTACTCTTACTTTGTGGGATCTGTCTGAGAGCCAGTTTGTGATCCATCTTGTGATGTAAGGGTTTATGCCCAGGTTGGTGAGTTTATCAATAATACCCAGATGGGGAATGGTGTCAAATGCTTTAGCAAGGTCAAGGTAAGCCGTGTGTACCTCCTTTCCCTTATCTATAGCCTGAGTAACTGTCTCAAAGAAGTCCACCAGGCTCAGGAGGCATGATCTGCCCTTGACGAATCCGAACTGTGTGGGGTCAAGTGTTTGGAGGTTCCCAATCTCTCCATTTATGAGTTCCATAATGATTCACTCCATTACCTTACAGATCAGACTGGTCAGGCTTATTGGTCGGTAGTTCCCAGGGTCGGTTGTGGGCCCACCCTTGTGCAGCTGAACCATCGTTGCTGTGCGCCATTCTATGGGCACATATCCTGTCGATAGGCTGAGACTGAACAGGGTATTCAGATGCGGGGTTAATTCATTTTGGAGCTCGCGTATGACACAGCCCGGGACACCATCAGGTCCCATGGAGGCAGTGTTTTTAGCTTTAGACAGAGCCTTATTAACCAACGTATCAGTAATAATTGGAGTTACACAATCCCCTGTAACAGTAATAGGCCCTGCAGGTGGTGGTGGGGGGATTTGCACTGAACCTGTCAGCCAAGATGTTGGCAATGTCAGTGGGGTCAGTGTATTTTTTTCCATTTTGTAGTAGCTCAGAACAGACCTGAGCATTGCCGTTTAGGTTTTTGACGTAACCATAGAAGGCCTTATGGTTATCCTTGGCAAATTTCTTTTCAAAATTGGCTTTAGTTGACTTGATGAGGGCCCTCAATTTCTTACTAATGCTGATCAGGGATGATTTTTCTACTTGAGATTTGGCCTTTTTTTGTATAAGTCTCCTCCTTTTATTGTATAGTTTGCTTATGGCCGGGGTCCACCAGACTGGTTTCTTCTTGCTTGAGGAAGGAGTCTTGGTTTTATTTGGGATAGCACGGTCCATGCAATCCTGAAGATGTATATAGAGTGCCTTGGTGTAGGATTTTGCATCCTGGATATCATTATCCTTCTGCAGGGGGATAGTGAAGCTTTCCACTTCTGACGCAAGTAGTTTGAAGTTTGCTTTGGAAAGGTTTTTTTATGATGGTTTCTTTGACTGGGGGAGGTGGAGGGGTGAGGATGTCTAGGGTTATGAGTTTGTGGCCTGATCTGAGCAGAGAGGGAGTGATAATGGGTGTGGTACAGTGGGCGCCCATATTTGAGATGACTAAATCCAATATGTTGTCCCCTCTAGTGGGAGAACATACCAGTTGTTCAAGGGCATTTGAATTTATAAATTCTATGAACTGCTAGGCATAGGAGTTAGAACTTTGGTAGTTCGCCCAGTCTATACCAGGGCAGTTGAAATCACCCAAAATTATGGTGTTCGGTAGGACCTTTATATTTTCCAATGCCTCAAGGAATGCTGAGTGAGCATCTTGGGACATGGTGGGTGATCTATAACAGGCTACAACTTGAAATGTGGTTTTGCCTGCTGATAGTTCCGCATGGATGATCTCTGGGGCATCATGCTGCGCCACTAACCTGGAGATGTGGGTATCCTTGATGAATATGGATACACCTCCCCCCTTTGTACTGCGATCCGGTAACTGAGGCCGGAAGGTATGATATGAATTGTAACCTGGTAGTGCTGGGGTGCTCTCTGGAGCCTTGAACCAGGTTTCCGTCACTGCACAAACATCAATTTTCTCCATACTGAGGAGAAATCGTATTAGGAAAGGGTTCTATAGCTAGTGTAAAAAGTAAAGCTAATAATGGATAGCCTTGATTTGTGCATTTTTGTAATTTAAAGGCACTGGAAAGAAAATAACCCATTTTAACATAAACACAAGAGTTATTGTATAACTTATAAATTAATGAAATGAGCTCAGGTAAGAAATTATATATTAAGTGCTTTAAAGAGGCACAACAAATTGAGTCAAAAGCCTTATCTAAATCGAGACTAATGATAGAAAGTTCTTTTTATTTCTATTTGCATAGTCTATTAATGTATGTATTTGTATTATTTTATAATGTACTTGTCTGTTTAATATAATCCCTGTCTGATCATTGTTAATTAGTTTAGGTATAAGTAGATTAATTCTGTTAGCTAAAATGGACATGAACACCTTATAGTCTACATTTAAAAGTGAAATGCCTCTATATGATGAAGACTTTGTAAGATCCTTATATTTTATAAAATACGTGATAAAAATGAATGTTTCCATGATGGGGGGACTTCAGCAGTTGTTTTTATTTCTCTATAGACTATCTGATATTTTAACTGCATCTGGTATAAGACCATCTAAACCCTGCACCTTATTATTTTTTAACTTTTATATTTTATCTTTTATTTCTGTTAACAGGAATGTTCTATTATTTTTTTTCTTTTTCTGACCTTGTTAATTTATTATTTATATTATTTATATTTTCCCTTAGAAATGTTTCAATTATATCATCATTATCTAGGTTATTTGTATTATTATTTATTGTATTATTTATTTATTAATTATTTATATTTTTATCTGTATACTAATTAACCACTGTATCCAAGAATCCTATAAACCCCCTCCTCTGGAAAAAATCCTTCATCATCCCCTTACAGAAGAGAGGCAACAACACCAACATCTTTAACTTTCGCCCAATAGCCATACTGTCCCCATCTCTAAAATTCTTGAAAAGTGCATTCATCTACAACTCTTACCCTACCTTTTATACAATCATCTCCTTACCTCTTTACAACATAGTTTTAGATCCAACCATAGCACCAACACTGCTCTCCTATCTTTCCTCGAGAAAATCAATCATGCCCGAGACTCAGGAAACACTATATCTTCCCTTTTCTTAGAATTATCCAAGGCTTTTGACACTATATCCCATACCCTTTTATTGTCTGAGTTCTCTCACTTCAATACTTCCTCCACAACTCTCAAATGGTTTTCTAGTTACCCCTCAAATAGGCAACAGGCCATTAAATGAAATAACTGTACCTCCCTCTACCAAGACACCCCCACTGGCATCCCCCAAGGCTCCATACTTGGCCCTTTACTCTTCAATATCTTCATAAATGACTTCTATTTTTGCATCCCAAATGTTAAATTCATCCACTACGTTGACGACTCTACTATCATTTGCTCTTCCAAATCTTACAAGAAACTGAAGCTGCTTTTAACAGCACCTAGGATTGGATGCTAAATAATCACCTAGCTCTTGATGCATCCAAAACCAAAATCATGCTATTCACCCCAACTAAAAACACCAAAATAGACAATAACTTCTTCTGAATAATAAGCCGTAATAAGGCTCAGATAGAAATAATCCCCCACACCAAGCTTCTAGGAGTCCTTATTGATGAGCAACTAAAGTTTGACATTCACCTTCAGACTAACATTAAGAAAACTCACCAGAAACTCAGCATGCTCTACTGCCATAATCGCTATCTAAACTCCTCTACAAAACTTACCCTCTCTACTACTTACCTCCTTCCCTCACTCATGTATGGTGCTCCAATTCTGACCAATCTACAAGCCACCTTCAAATTTAACTGGCCTGCTATAATAAAAGCTCAAAGTTTGCTACAAGTCCCAAATCTTCCTCTCACCACTGTTACTCCTTACACTCCCTAAACTTGCTAGAGCTTCCCAACTTCCTCTCTTACACTCAACTTTCCACTATCCTTAAACTCATCTTCAAACCTTTTCAATGCCCATCTCTCTCTTGCACCCTTTACCATGCACCTTTCTTACTGATCCCTCAGGTCTAACAATCAGAACCTACTTGAAGTGTACAAGCCATTGCGCACTCCAGGCCAATGTCTCCTATCCTTTTCCCTTGAACGGAAATGTAACTCTCTTCCTCCTCATATTCAAACTGCCCATAACCTCTCAACTTTTAAGACCTTACTCCACTCTTATCTCTCTTCTAAATGGGAGTGCTCCTGCTCCCACTTCTCCTAACAAAGTTTGCAAATGACTGCAAACTGGGAGTCATTATTGAATCCCCAAATGATGTGAATACTCTACAAAAGGGCCGTACAGAAACAGATGCTTGGTGCCAGAGCCATGGGCTCAAGCTCAATGCCAAGAAATGTATAGTTATCCCCTTTGGGGGAAAAACATGTACCTGTGAAATACCACATAGGTGGCAGTACACTAAACATCAAAATTGTGATAAGAGACTTAGGAACACAGGTGGACAGTGATCTCACCTTTGATAACCACATCGCCACAACAGTCAGGAAATCCTTCTATGTGGCACACCTCAACACTAAGGACTTTTCATCCAGTAAAAAGGAGGTCATTGTCCCACTGTACTCATCCGTCATTAGACCCATTATAGAATACAATGCCCTGTTTGGTATGTACCTTTCAAGACATCTGCAACAACTGGTAAGGTCACAGAAATACCTCACTAAAAGAATCACAGGCCTAAAGCAGATGCCCTATGCTGACCGCCTTAAAAAACTCCAGCTATACTCTGTCGCATATCGTCTACTCAGAGGCGATCTCTGCTTAACATACAAGGCCATGTCAAGCCCAGAACTGTAGGACATGTTACACTTAAAAAATCCTAATGCTTCAGAGCCACACACTCCAGGGATCTAAACCTTGTCATCGCAATAAACAAAACATGCTGGAGGGATAGATTCCTGACCCAGAGACTCGCCAGACTCTGGAATAGACTGCCCATACATGTCAAGCAGAGCACCTTTTTGGCCCTCTTCAAAAGGAACCTTGACGACTGGATGGGAGAAAGAAATTCACCATGGGGATCAAGTCAGTTGCCCTGCTAGACAGAGGTCCAGGGAAGTAAATAGTGTAGATAGAAATAGCCAGGGAATTGTTATGGCTAGGCTTATATAGGTCCTAGGGCCGATAGCCTAGTACCAACCTATGAACCTAACTTTTATACTATACTTGCATTGCCACAGTAACATGCCAACACTATAGGCTATCACCCACACAGTAGTCCAATAAGCCTACAACCTTGACATGCCACACAATCTTTGCTGTGACATGCCAAACAGTCCTGTTATGACATGCCACATGGCCCTGTTATGACATGCCACACGGTCCTGTTGTGACATGCCACACAGTCCGTTATGACATGTCACACAGTCCTGTTATGACATGCCACACAGTCCTATTATGACATGCCACACTGTCCTGTTATTTTCTGTCTAGTATAACTGTCTGCGATAACATCTGCTGATTATCTTCACATTTGCCCCATATTAATATTGTTCTGATCTATGATGCCATTATATATGGATGTCTGCAACTAACTGTTGCAGATCTATGATAGTATTAATTCTGTTTTAATGACCTCTACTGACTATTTTTTTCATAATTACCCTGTATTAACTATAACATGACATAGGCTGCTATTTGTTGATGTGATTCATGCTGCTATCATTTCTGTATATATGTTTCTTGGAGCTTGATGTGCTCTATGCTGCTATTAGGGTACTTGCATATTATGACAACCAGATTTTTCACGGCATTAACGCTTGGTTCCCGATCATGAAATATGTTCCTTAATGTTTTTAAAATGTTACATGGTGTGTTTTCCTTAACAGTACAGGCTGTTTTCTGGACTGTTATCAATAAAATGTAAAAAACATATGGTTTATGTTTGTTTATGCACTGTACTGCCAGCATGTCAGGTATTGTAAGTCTGCCCGCTGAACGTTCCTTTTCTCCTGCCAGCAAATGCAGTGAAATAACGGTTAGAATTAGAGTTGCCCATCACAGCTGTGTCATTATTTTACTGTGAGTTGTACAACACAGTATCTTGCTTACTTTAAGAAACATGTAGACTGACACGCAGCTTTCCCAGAAAAAAGACTGTTTGGAAGCAGTACTAACTGCACTTGATGAGAAATTTGCACCACATAGAAAGACCAAAACATACAAACAGCAATCAACATCGTTACAGCAGTACTGAAATCAATAATCACAAAAGTATTATCTGGCTTTCTCCAAATATGCCAGCATCACACAACTAAACCAAATCAGTACTGCCAACTTCTTCCTTGAAAAATAAAACCACAATCAGCTGTCAACCTCATCCACACACATTTTTTTAAATGCATTACTTATGGCAACTTTCGCATGGCACTGGCTGCTTGCAACTATGTGTACACTACAAAAGTAGTAGTTCACCAAAACCATATTTCCTGTTTCTGTGTTTTACTTGGCTGAAGGATTTGTTCCTCATGGACCAAATATTGCATTCATCAGTCGCACAGCATCCATGACAATTTCAGCATGCGTCTGTAATGTATGCAAAACAGGAAGATGCCTTTCTCAATGTTTTGTGTTCCCGAAGGTAATCCCAACTTTTTAGCCACCAGTAAGGATGTGGAATAATACCTTACAGTGTTTCATGCAATCCTTTGTAGTAAACTATGCTAATTTGGCAACCGTGAAAATCTGGTTGCAATAAAAAGCAAGTACCGATATTATTTCATGTGATTTATTCTGCTATCTTTTCTGTATATATGTACTTGGAGCCCCCCCCGGGCGTCCATTGAAAAAGGGCTCATTCTGGCCCAATGGACTTTCATGGTTAATAAACTGCAAATAAAATAAAATAAATACAATTTTCATAAAATATTTTAAAACCTTCAGGAATACCTTATTTCAACCTATTTTGTTAAGTTTTTAAGTTCAGACTGACTGATAATGTCATTTGGTTTAAGATTTAATTTTAGCTGTCTATTTTTGCCTATAGTGTATTCAATTCTTTGTCCCATTCTCTTGTTTTACTAACATACCAACTTGTAACTCTTCCTTTTAAATAAGCTTTTAATGAATCCCACAGGACAATGACAGTTACTTCACCATTCATGTTTATTCTGGGAAATTTTTGATCTATTTAGCATACCAATCCTTGAATCTTTTACACTGGTAATCTCCTGTGATGTAGTACAGTCAGTTTTTAAAATAATATTAAAGATTATAGAGTTATGGGCCGATAATGGACATGAAAAGTACATTTGTGTACCTACCATAAATGTAGATGTTCGAGTGTATTCACTGTTGCAGTCATTACATTTGGGTTATCCTGCTGGCAGGCTACCCGCAGTCGGCCTGAATTCCAAAGTCTAGGTCCAGCGTCGGTTGCTGTGGCCTCCTCCCTGACTTCAGTGCGCCAGGGGTATAAAAGATGCAGCCGATGCCATTTTCTTCAGTTTTTCTTGCCACAGATGTCAGGTGCCCCTAAAATGGTAGGCTAGATTATGCCAATGAGCATGCATGCACAAAAAACAACTTTTCCTTCATCTACAAGCAAATACACCACATGGGTTGTATAGAATAGAGAAGTACAGATAAGTCCCAGCAAAGGAAAATGGGGGTTGGTGGGAGGGTAACCTGGACTGCAACAGTGAATATACTTGAACATCTACATTTATGATAGGTACACAACTGTACTATGTTCATCATGTTTCACTGTTGCAGTCATTACAATTGGGTTGAATCCCAAAGCTAAGGTTGGGAGGCTGGTGCTAAATAGGATTAGGAGAGGCTATAAGGCAGAACTGCAGTGGCAAATCCTACCATGGATTTAGAGTAGAGAGGTAAATGATAGTGCTTTGTAAAAGTATGCACTGAACTCCAAGTTGCACCCTCTAAGATATCTTTGGTTGGTACTCCTCTGAGGAAGGCTGCTGAAGTGGCTGCTGCTCTGGTTGAATGTGGCCTAATGCCCTTAGGCACTGATTTGCCATGCTGTGAATAGCAGAAACGAATACAATGACCTATCCACTTTGAAATAGTCTGCTTTGAGATAGGCTTTCCTTGTGATCCTGCAGCATATGCCACTAGAAGTTGTTCAATCTTTCTGAAAGCTTTGGTTCTATCCAGGTAGAAGCGTAGCTGCCTGTGAATGTCCAAAGAATGCAGGATTCTCTCACCCTTATTTTGTGGGTTTGGATAGAAGGTATGCAAATGAATTGTTTGGTTAAGGGCCACACTCGACACTACCTTAGGCATAAATGTAGGGTTTGTCCTCAGAGAAACCCTGTCAGGATGAAAAATGATAAAAGGTTCTACAGCCATGAGTGCCTGTAACTCTGAGACTCATCTAGCAGCGGTTATTGCTAGGAGCAGAGCTGTTTTCCATGATAGCAATTTAATATCAGCTGCAGAGGCTGGTTCAAACGGAGGCAGTGTGAGTTTTTCCAAGACATAGTTGAGGTCCCATGCATTGGTGCTCTCCTTGGAGGTCTTATGTTTTTGGCCCCTCTGAGGTACTGCCTTAGTAATGGATGAGAAAAAATAGGTGGTTCTGTATTGCAATGAGCTGAAATGGCAGAGGCATGAATTTTAATTGATGAAAAAGAAAGGCCTTTATCAAGCATCTCAGTTAAGTATTGCAAAATCTGAGGAATATTTGGAACAATCATGTCAAAACCTTGTGCCTGGTTCCAAGCACAGAACCTCTTCCATTTTTCTGCATAAGATTTTCTGGTGCTAGGCCTCCTGGCCTCCAAAATAACATCCATCACTGCTTTAGAGAGAAGTGTGGCTTGAATGGCTACATTATCCACCATGCTGCCAGGTTTAAGGTCCTGAGTTGGCTGTGCAGTATTTGACTGTCTTGTTGGGTCAATAAGTGAGGAATTTGAGGTAAGGTCCATGCTGAGCATTGAAACAAGCTCTTTAGGATTGGGTACCAGTGCTGGCGTGGCCAGTCTGGAGCAATCAGTATCATTTTTGGTTTCTCTTGTCTGACCTTGAGGAGTACCTTGGGGAGGAGAGGCAGAGGAGGAAAAGCATATACTGTTAGGTTTTTCCAGCTGAAAGATACAGCATCCACTTTCCATGCTTGTTTGTGATATGTCCTTGGGCAGAGTTTCTGTAGTTGGTAGTTGTGAGGGGAGGCAAACAGGTCTATGTCCGGGCATCCCCAGTTCCTTGCTATCATGGTGAAGACCTGTGGATTCAATTTCCACTCGTGGGGATCCATTAGGTGTCTGCTTAATTCGTCTGTCAGAGTATTTGTCCTTCCTGGCAGGAATTGTGCTTGCAGATGTACTTGGTAAGTCAATGCTGTGCCCCACAAGTTCATGGCTAGTTTGCAGAGGGGGTAGGAATGTGTTCCTCCTTGCTTGTTTATGTACCACATAACTGTAGTATTGTCCGTCCTTATCAGTAGTTGTCCTGGATGAAGTAGATCTTTGAAGGCTGTCAGGGCATTCTGAACAGCTAGCATCTCTTTTTGATTGATATGTAGATGCATTTGACTTGCGGACCATATGCCCTGAATACATCTTTCTGCCATATGGGCTCCCCAGGCATAATCTGATGCATCTGTTGTCAATGTCTGCCTGGCTGTGGGCAAGGTGAATGGCTGTCCCATATTGTGGTGACAGGCTTTTGCCCACCATCGAAACTCCTGTTGCAGGCAGGGAATGAGGGTAATTATTGTTTCCAGGCTGTGGCAATGTTGAGTCCAAACACTTTTTAGATACCACTGAAGTTTCCTCATATGCAGTCTTGCATATGGAATTAGCAGAATGCAGGATGCCATGAAGCCCAAAGCCTGCAGAATTTTTCTTGCAGATAACTGGGTCTTTGTTGCCAACATTTTGAGATAAATAGTCAGCTGTCTGTGTTTGTCTGGCGTGAGATAAGCCATCTGGGCAGTTGTATATAAGCTTGCACCCAGGAATATTATCTCTTGAGAGGGTATGAGTTTTGATTTCTTTTCGTTTACTGTGTACCCTAGACCTGTTAGTACTCTTTTTACAAACGCCAGATGCTGTAGTAAAATGTCCTTGTTCTCTGCTTGAATAAGGCAGTCGTCCAAGTAAGGATATATTTGTATTCCTCTTTGTCTGCAAAATGAAATCACTGGTGCCAGGCATTTTGTGAAGACCCTGGGTGCAGTAGATAAGCCAAAGGGTAGTGCAGAGAATCAGTAATCCATCGATCCAGCTATAAATCTGAGGTATCTTCTGTATGACTGTCTGATTGCAACATGCAGGTATGCCTCTTTTAGGTCTAAACTCACAAGCCAAGCCCTCTTGCCCAGCATGGGCAGAAGCTGCTGCAGAGTTAACATTTTGAATTTTGGAATATCCAGGAATGTGTTTAGGATAGACAGGTCCAGTATTGGTCTCTAGGCTTTGTCCTTTCTGGGCACCAAGAATAGCCTTGAATAGAATCCTAGTCCCTGCTCTTGCTGTGGTACTAATTGAATAGCTCTCATGTCCATGAGGGATGAAACTTGTTTTTGTCCCTCTGCCCATTGATTGCGTGGCAGGTCTGGCATACCGTTTGGCCTTGGCAGGGTGTGAAAGTGGAACCTGTAACCTTGTGATACTATATTTAGGACCCATTTGTCCTGGGTGATGATGTGCCAATTTTGTGAAAAAAGTGCTAGTCCCCCCCCCCCAAAGGGGCTGCGAGAAGATAAGTGCTTGGTGCTGGCAGGGGAATGTCATTGAGACTGTTTCCTGTATGGCTGTGATTTTTCCTCTCCACTTTTGGAGGTAGAAGCACCCCACTGTTTAGGCATGTATGAGCCTTTGGGCTGTGATCTGCCTCTGGGGCATCTGTATCTGCCTCTTTGTGGCCTGTCTGAAACTGGAAAGGACCAATTCTTTGTAGGCCAGTTCCTGCTAAATCTGGGAGGCTGTACCTGCAAGAAACCCTTGACTGTTTGCATAGATTTAGCTTTGCCCTCCATTTTCTTCAACACCTCTTCTGCTTTAACACCAAACAAAGTATCATGCTGTAATGGAGCATCTAATAGTTTTGCTTTAACATGATCAGGCAGATTCTGTTCTTTTAACCAAGCATGCCTCCTAATGACAGAACCTGTAACAGTGGCCCTGCAGGAGGCCTCTAGAGAATCAAAACCACATTGCAAAGTATGCTTTCCTACTTGTTCAGCTGCATGCAATAAATCCTGCATTTCTTTGTTTTCTGCACATTTTGAATTTGTTAACATTTTCTATTTAAGCAGTGACATAAGATATTGCTGATATTTAAGCATATGAAATTGGCAATTTAAAGCTCTTACAGCCAAGGTAGCAGACGTATAAATCTTTTTACCCCATCTGTCCAGGGCTCTAGAATCCCTATCAGGGGGGATAGGGTTCTTTGTAGTGGAAGCCTTGACCCCTTTGGGACCCTGAGAGATGGTTTCTGGGTCAGCAGCAGGGTTTTTATAAAGAAATGCGTTATCTGTCTGGCTTAACAGGGGCTGGTGGTAAAGAGTCTGGAGATAGACTGGACTCTGAAAATACATCATCTACAATATCTAAAACAGGTGGGATAGCAAGGGGCCTGTGCTGAGGCAATAAAAGGAAGTCTCTGAGCCTTTTCTTGGATTCTGAATAATCTGGCTCTCCCAGTGGAAATGCTCCCTCATAGTATGCAGTGTCTCCCCAAAAGAATAATCCTCAGGCGGAGAGGCTGAAGGGATAGATTCTTCAGCAACAGAATCCTCATAGGGAGGAATATAATATTCCTGTTCAGAGGAGGAATCAGAGGAAATGGAAACCTGGTCTGAAGATTTGTATTCTATCTCTTGCCTCAGGGATGGGAACCCCTGATCAAAGTAATTAGGTCTTTGGCCATTTTAAGCATCTGTTTTTTAGGCAGGGTGGCCTGTCCAGGAGAATGCTGTACTTGTTTCTTTGTCTTTAGAGCTGCTTTAGTCTTTGTCTTTGTAGCTGAAGAAGGTTTCACATATAACTGTGTAGGCCTGAAAACACCCTCAGAAGCCGATGCCTGCTCAGAAGCTCCGGACCCATCTGAGGGAATAGTTTCCGAGTGTCCAATTCCTTGAGTTTCCAGTGGCCTGGTCGGCTCCATGTGGGAGTCGGAAGTGGCCTGTGGCTCTGAGGTAGCGGGCGTCAGGGGCTGCGAAAGCACCTCACTGAGAACCGGCGAACTGGCAACAGGCCTAGCAAAAGCCTCGTTGTCGGTTTTGGATCTCGAATGCCTGTCCTTTTCTTTTTCCTTGCGCTTTTTATAAACTCCGGTAGTTGGCTGTTCTGACGGCATTATATAATTGAATCTTCTGCCAAAGTAATGGAATGCAAAATCGTACCGACGCTTAATAGTGCATTGGTTAAATCTAGCACAAAACCGACAACTAGCAACGTTGTGGTCAGGGCCTAGGCAAGGAATACAGTAAGAATGAAAATCCTTATGAGATATTTGCTTCCCACAAGAAATACAATTATTAACTTTTTCTGACATCGGTCTGGAGCAAGAAAAAAGTTTCCCCAACAGGGTACTTAGCTTTAATGAAGACTTCGGATCTGAAATTCGAATTTGAAAATCTCAGGAGTCGGCCGACCGGCACTTGCGAACTGCTTTTGCTTCGGGCACCACGCAGCAAGAAAGACTGAAGAAAATGGCGTCAGCTGCATTTTTTATACCCCTGGCGCACTGACGTCAGGGAGGAGGCGACAGCAACCGACGCCGGACCTAGACTTTGGAATTCAGGCCGACTGCGGGTAGCCTGCCAGCAGGATAACCCAACTGTAATGACTGCAGCAGTGAAACACAATGAACATCTATTGAAACTTCTCTGATATGTAATAACATTGTTTCAAAGAAAACTTCTATCAATATTTGTGTGTGTTCCATATCTATATGAATAATGGGTAAATTGAAGTGAGTTTGTTTTTCTTAGCTCATATATACCCTTTAAATTCATTATATTTACAAAATGTAAGTGTTTGGCTGAAGATGTGATTCTCAGCTTTCTATCTGCAGTGGAATCTTTGTCTGATAAAATACAATTAAAGTCAGCAGCCATTATGATTTCACCATTCATGCAATAGGCTATAATATCTATGTAACTTTTTGTTTTTTTAGTTACAACCCCTGGAATCCAGTAAGAGTTCATCAATGTATATAATGTTCTGTTTCACTCAATTATAACAATGCTTAACATACCATTTTTATCAACCTAGGTATCTTTTACTTTAGGAATTACTGGTGATTTCTTCCATAAAATGTGGGTGCCTCCTTTAGCCTGAAAGCCAGAGCCTGCTAAAACCAAAGAATTCTTTGATTCAAGTTTATTTATATCTACATTAAGTAAATGTGTTTCCTGTAGAAATACTATTTGAACTTTATGTAACTGCAAATATATGAACAAACTTCACCTCTTTACTGTATTATTCAATCCATTAATGTTAATATATATGTACTTAAAATCAGACATTTATATAAGAGAAAAAAACCCCACAAGTACAATGAAATTGCATTTGTGTACAGAACGTATATACTTTATATATAACAATATGAAATATTATATATAATAATATGAAATCTTCAGGTATGGACAAAACTTTTGAAACAAAAAATTATCTAATGACATAACCCTAAAACATTCTACCATGGAATAATATATTCCTAGTTTGTTAAAAAAAGATGAACAAACTACATCTCAAACTCTCCATTAGACTAACAAAGCATAGCTCATGCTTCTGATTCATATTAATGTGTCTCATATTTTTAGTATGCATCATCTTAAAAAAGCCCATTAGTGCATTATTATGATTAAGAAAAATTAATCAGGTGTTCAGAATCTTTATTATGTACCTCACATTAACTCCCTAGTCTACTATACAGAGGAAGTCAGTTGTTATTTTCATATTCATTAATTTATAGGTCAGATGATTCTCTCTCTCTCTTTCTCTCTCTCTCTCGCTCTCTATATATATATATATATATATATATATATATATATATAGGGTTTTTTTTGTTGTTTTATTTACTATGTGTAAAATTGTTCATAGTTTCATAAGTTCATAAATTAGTATCAGGCTCATCCAATTACCCCATGTGAGAATCAAACCTTGTGTCTGTAACATGAACACCTTAACCTCTATGCTAACCTTCCACCCTTATAGACATATTTATATTCTTTATCTATATACTATTTGCCTATTCTGATATATTTCTGTTTGTATGTCATATCTTCTACTATTATTATATTCCTAGGTTTTACATTTTAGCTATAATTCTTGTGGAGAGTGTCATATAATAGAACATTTATATTTACCCTTATATGTTTGATACTCTTTAATACAGTACTAGTGTTAGAATCAGTCCTATTTTTCCTTAAATGTTATGTCTAATAGTATCTGAACAAACATCTGAAAAGTCTTCTGTTTTAAGATTCAAACTTTCCATAAAAATTGTTCTGAGATATTAAAGTTTTGTCATTAAAAAGAGATAATAACAGAAAAAATGAAACCTAAATTTTTTATCAAAAGTGTCATTCCATCCTTTAGTTTTACTGTAAGCATTCAGAACTATTTAATAACTGACAGTGGTTTACAATGTAATTCACACTCTTTTGCTTATCATCTAACTTGTATTTATTGACATCTTAGCATATGATTCAATATATTATGATTATTTACTTTTAGACAGGAGGAGGTAACCCAGACAGTTCTTAGAATTTTAGAACTCCCACAGCATCACAAAAGTGCTCATGATTATAAGCTGCTTCAAGCTGGTTGTCATGACAAGGGCTTGCAAATGAACAGTTTATCAGCTACAATTCACACAAAAACCCTTCCAAGTGAATCTAAGCCACCTCTACTTTATATATCAATCCCTCAAACTCTTCCACACCACTAATAAACAATAAAAAACATTTCAAAGCATGTTAACCATTAAAAAGCTGTTGCATTTAAAGAAATAACATCTGATGATTCAGTAAGCACTATTTGTAGGAGATGTTCAAAAAAAGAAGTTATGTTCTTACCATAACGTTCCATCTGAGTAGTAGACTTCATTCTTCTGCACATATGGGTATATGGATCCAATTCGGATCCGAGCCGGCAAAACTTTTCAAGCATCAGCTCCGAGCTCCAAGCTCCTCCCTTAACTACATTACATCACTTCCTCCTATCTAGCCCCAGATTGAGTTTGCTGACACTAAGTGGCAACATAACCATAATCCTAAACAGGAAAAACCTGAAGAGTGAGGGGGATGGAGGGAGGGAAGGTGCAGAAGAATGAAGTTGACTACTCAGATGGAACGTTATGGTAAGAACATAACTTCTTTATCTGAAGTAGTTGACTTCATTCTTTCTGCACATATGGGACAGAGTACCCAGCTACTAGTATTCCTGGGAGGCCCTTATGGAAGGATATTTCTGAGCACTGCAGAGCCAAAGGATGCTCTCCCTCTAGAAATAAGATCCAATTTATAGTGAGAGATGAATGTGTGTGAAATGGCCCAAGTTGCTGTCGCACAGATATCATCTAATGGAACTCTTGACCAGAAAGCTGCAGAAGTGGCCATTGCTCTAGTGGAATGAGCCTTCAATACACCAGGAGGAGATAAACCTTTGTCCTTATAAACCTGTGCAATACAGAGAGTGATCCACCTTGCTAAGGACACCTTTGAAACTGCTTTGCCCAAAAATGGTTTTGAAAAAGAGACAAGCAATTGATCCGACTTCCAGAAGGGTTTAGTCCTATGGAGGTAAAAATGAAGCTGTCTATGGACATCCAATAAATGAAGCTTATGTTCACCTCTATTTTGGAAATTTGGGAAGAAGGCTGGCAAATTTATAGACTGATTAATATTGGCTGCTGAGGACACCTTGGGAAGAAAGGAAGGGTTCATACGCAGCAAAACCCTATCGTTGTGGAAAACCAAATAGGGGGGCAAGGAGGATATGGCCTGCAACTCTGAAACTCTCTTGGCTGACGTGGTGGCAACCAAGAAGGCTGTCTTCCACGACAAAAACTTAATCGGAACTGAACCGGCTGGCTCGAAGGGGGGAGAGGTCAAAGCCTGAAGGATTAAAGTCAGATCCCAGGGGGGCACCGTTTCTTTGACTGGTGGTCACAATAAAAAAGTGCCCTTCAGGAAAACTTTACACAATTTGGCAGAAGCCAGAGCAACCTTATTTTCACCCACATGAAAATTAGAGATGGCAGCCAGCTGAACCTTGATGGTAGAAGCACTTGCGCCTGATTGAAAAAGATCGGCCAGAAAATCCAGTATGACTGGAATGGGGGCTATAAACGGGTTCAGATTGCGCTGAGAGGCCCAAATGCAAAAACGTCTCCACTTGCTATTGTAGAGTTTCCTAGTGGAGGCTTTTAGCGAAGCTACCAGAATATTCTTAACAGGGGATGAAAGTCCGGGAGTCCAGATGATCATGGGAACTGGAGCAGCCACGCTGTCAGCTTGAGACTGTCCAGGTTGGGCAGGGGCAAGCCCGACGGGTGAGAAATCAGATCCGGGCATGGATCTAGAGTCCATGGAGGAGCCAACAGGTGAGACCATAGGAAGGGAAACCACACTTGACACGGCCAGAAGGGAGCTATGAGAATGACTTTGCACTGCAGCCGGCAAGCTCTCTGAAGTAACTTGGGAATAAGAGGTAACGGGATAAGCATACAGTAGCCCGGGAGGCCAAGCATGGACTAGAGCATCCCTGGGGACATCTCCTGGAGGGGGGATCAGAACAAAGAAGTTGCTGTACTTTGCGTTGGAAGGAGATGCGAAGAGATTGCAGCAAGGTTGACCCCAAACATGGAAGATCTTCTCCGCCACTGATTGTTTCAGAGACCACACGTAAGGCAGAAGGATTGCCCTGCTGAGACTGTCCACTAGAATGTTGGAGCATCCCAGGATGTACGTTGCTATGAAAAACCGGCTGGTGGATATGCCCCACTCCCAAACCCTCATGGCCTCGCGACAAAGGGGGTAGGATTGGGTACCTCCCTGTTTGTTTATATACCAGACTACAGACATGTTGTCTGATTGAATGGCTACCATCCACGGAGGTAGGACAGGGTGGAAGGCTCTCAACTCTAAAAGCACTGCCCTCATCTCCAGGACATTGATGTGTAGCTTGGTCTCTGGAAGGGACCACGTGCCCTGGACCGTCCTTCCCAGGAAGTGCCCCACCCGAGCTGGGAAGTGTCCATGGTCACCGTGGCTTGAGCCAGAGGGGATAGAAAGCTGCGCCCCATGAAAATGTCTGCTGATTGAAGCCACCACTGGAGTGACGTTCTGCATGTCCGACTGATTCGGATGTGGAAATTCATCAGAAGTTCTAGCCAGGACCATTGAACTGCTAGAGTCTACTGAAGGACTCTCATGTGAAGTCATGCAAGAGGGAGGATAGAGATTGCGGCAGCCATCAAACCCCAAGGCCCTGAGGACATCGGCTGCTGTGACTACCGAGTGATCCAAGATAGCCGATACATGGAGTCTGAAATTTTCTATCCTTTCCGGAGTGAGAAAAATCTTTGACTGAATCGAATCCAACCGTGCCCTGATGAAGTCTATGATCTGAACTGGAGCCAGGTGGGACTTGTTGATATTGATCGTGATGCCTAACTTGTGAGCCAGACCGAGGAAGAAGTGTAGAGCCTGACACAAGAGACGTTTGGTGGATGCAGCGAAGAGCCAGTCGTCTAGGTAGGGGAATACCTGAATGCCCTGAAGTCTCAGGTGAGCCGCTACGACCGTCATAACCTTGGTGAGCACCCCGGGGGCTGTGGTGAGACCAAAGGGTAGGGCTAAGAACTGAAAGTGACTGGCCCCTAGCTGGAAGTGGAGAAACCTCCTGGAGCTCCTGTGGACCTTGATAGTAAGCGTCCTGGAGGTCTAACGAGCACATCCACTCACATTTTCTCAGAAACGGTAGAATGGACTGTAGAGTGAGCATTCGGAATTTTTGTTTCTCTACCGACAGGTTGAGGATAGACAGGTCCAGAATGGGCCTGAGGTCCCCTGTCTACTTTGTCACTAAAAAGAACCTGGAGTAGATGCCTGACCCAGACTGATCTGGGGGGACCGGCTCAATGGCTCGTTTTTGTAGCAGCTTCGAAACCTCTAAGGCTGCAGCCTCCCTCTGAGCAGGTGGAATATCTGGAAGGCATGCTGGAGTTATGGGACATGAAATGAAGGGGATAGAATATCCTCTGGATATGATGTTTAACACCCAGCGGTCTGCAGTAATGGACTCCAATTCCACAGGATGTAAGGAAAATCTTCCTCCAACTGCCTCCAGAGTAGATCAACCAGGCAACCCCTCAGGGTTGCTGTGCGGGTCTGTCAGAAAAAAGTTCCCTAGACCAGAAATTTCTGGGACCCCCTTTGCCTCTGGGACGGCATTGGTCTTGTCCCCCTCTGCCTCTGGGGGATGAATATTCCTGAGTGTCACGAAAGGACTGTGATTTCCGGAACCACATCTTCCTTTGCCCCTTTTAGTTCCTGGAATAGGACCTCTGGGGGTTAGAGAAGCGGATTCCTATGGCTGACAATGTCTTTCCGTACTTCTCACTCTGGGTTAGTGTGTCACATACAGTCTTCCCAAAGAGGGATGATCCATCGAAAGGGGCATTGATGAAAGACGCCTTGAAGGGGTCCACAAATTGACACAGCCTGATCCAGGCGTGATGCCTCAAGGCAACGCCTGTACCAGCAGCTCTCTCGGCTCCCTCCATAGCATGAGAGAGGAGATGCATAGAGGTATTTGTCACTGATTTCACTGTAGTCATCTTCGCAGTGAAAGACTGCTTGTCCTGTTGTGACAGAGACTCTGAGGGTGACTCAGTTAGTTCCGATATAAGGTCTCGCTGCAGTCAGATAACATGTGCCAAGTAATTCAGTGCACGAATAGAAAATGTCGCTGATGAGTACATGCGCTTCCCAAAATGATCCATTGACCTGGATTCTTTGTCTGGTGGATGAACCGAGGAACTCTCCTGTGCCATTTCCTTCTTTGTGGCAGCTGCAACCACCAAAGCATCTACCGGGGCTCGTTTGGACCATGCCTGCCTGTCTGACGGCGGGGAAAGAATTTTGTCTGGCCTTTTGGGTATAGGCTCTACGGTGTCAGGATCCTTCCATGCCCTAGTGGTGATGAGGTCCACCAAAGGGTCCACTGGAGGGGAGACCCAGGAAGTGGATGGGCCCATGCCAAAAGCCTCCAGGAATACAGACTCATCTGCAGAGGGTTTGGGGGCTGACCAACCTCCTTTTTGGTGGAGGATCTCCATAATGTCTTCGAATGAGACATCTTCGGTAGGTGATCTGGGGGAACCCTCTCCTTCATCCAAGTCTGTATCAGTGGTAATGGACTCAGGGGAGTCCAAGTGCCTCCTCTTACACTTGCGCTTATGAGGTTCCTCTCCAGTGGGACTCTCTGGAGAGGATTCTTAAGCCTCCGGTGGTTCCCTGAGGGGAACAACCTGGGGTTGCTTTGGCATGACCTGTCCCTGAGACAGGATAATGGGAGAAGAATCCAAAATCAGAGGGGTCTGGAGAGGATCCGAGTAGGTGAGCTGTAGTCTCAACCCCTGGGAGAGAACTCTTTCCACTGCCCCAAATGCCGATAGAGAGCACACCTCCGTAAAATGTAAGGAAGATGCTCTCCCTGGCACCGAAGCAGGGATCGGAGCTGACGGACAGGTAGTCCAGGCACCGAGGATGGGATCCGAAAGAGCGAGATCTCGACCCTCGGGTCCAACTCCCCGACCACGGCTCTGAGAGTCTCCTGGATCTGAGATCGGATCCGAGGAACTCAAGGTGACGGCCGGCGTCGAGGAAATGAGAACCATCGGCGCCAACCCAACAGCTCCGAAAGGTCTCGGACCTGAGAACCCCGAAGCGTCGGGTCAGATCGGGTAAGAAGCAATAGGGTGGAACACAGCTGAAGAAGGAGGACCCTCTCCAATGGGAGAAGGCCCTGGTAAGACCCCCATCTGAATCTGGTTCTGGATGAACCTCCTCATCAGCCTGTCCATATCCAGGTCAGAGACACTCCGAGTTGACCTGGAGGAAGTGACCGACTCAAGTCTGGGCCGGATCTGAGGGGAGTGCCTCGGCTCCGATGACTGTCGGCTCCGGCGAGAAATGGGGAGAGCGGAGCCGAGGAGAACGAGACCTGGGTGCCTTTGAAGAGGGGCTGGAGAAAGACTCCCTGTCCGGTGATCTTTTTCTGGGCCTGTCCCTCTCCCTGTGGCGCTTCTCCTTATCCCTTCTGTCCCTACCTCTCTGGGATGACTCCAATGAAGCAGGCCTGGAGGGACGTTGAGTCCCTGCCTGCACAGTGTCACTGGCTGGAGAGGCAACCGAGGCAGACTCTAGGACAGAAGCTGGTAGCAGACCCTTATCCACAAGTTTATCCCGGCGATCCTTCAAAGCCCTAGGGTTAAAGCCTGAACAAATGTCGCAGGATACAGACAGATGGGTGACCCCTAAATATAGAACACACAGAGTGTGGCCATCGGCTGGTGAGAGCTTGTGACCACACTCTGTGCACTTCTTAAAAAGAACCTTAGGCTGTTCAGCCATAGTAGAGACAGTAAAAGCCCTAACGGCCCACTCACACACACACTTAAACAGGGATTGGGCCTAGGTGGGAAACCAGTATCACAAACAAAAACACTTATAACTAACTTTTTTTTTTTTTTGCAACTAACACGATGATCAATGCGGAGGGAGGAAAAAAAGGGAAAGGTATTCACACTCAACTATCACAAAAAGACCAAAAAAACCTTACCCCCTTGCTTAGAGCTTAGAGACCACGATGCTGACTCTTAGAGCAGCAAACGAGATCTGGGGCTAGATAGGAGGAAGTGATGTAATATAGGTAAGGGAGGAGCTTGGAGCTCGGAGCTGATGCTTGAAAAGTTTTGCCAGCTCGGATCTGAATCGGATCCGTATACCCATATGTGCAGAATGAATGAAGTCAACTACTTCAGATCTGGCTATTTCTGAGAGCACAGTGGATGGTTCCTTAGGGACAGAAACTGGTTCATTTTGTTTTATTCCATTGTTTGGTTCATTTTGTTTTATTCCATTGTTTGATCCACACTTCCTGTGAAGTACAGTCCTCAAAATCTTCATTTCAACCTCATCCGCTGTTAAATATATGCATCTCCACTCTTTAGTCTCCTGCAAAGGAGATCTTGAAGCATTCAAACATTGGAAATTCACAACACATTTCTCTGTAGAAAAATTGCATGTTGCCCCATTCCTTAACATAAAAGCTCAGTAGGAAAAAACGTCAGGTGAAAATTTATTGCATTCCTCAGACAGAACCTGTGATTTGCCTGACACTCTCACACAATCGCTTGCTTATAAAACACTTTGATAAGGCTTGTTCATTTATTTGTTTGTCAACCATGTATCTGGTCTTGTCCAGACACCCTTTTAGCCTTGATCTGGAACAACAGGCAGAATAAATTGGTTCAGATACCATTATATGAACGCTAAGGGTTCCCCTTCACAAGATCGAATTCCTATAAACTCGAAATTCATAACCCCGAAGCCAGAATCTCAAGTTTACAGAAACTCGAAAATGTGAAGGGGAAATAAAAAAAAAACACCTTTCTAATGTTTTTGCAGGGGGGGGGCTCCCCTGCACACCCCCACACCCCCCTACTTAAATATTCCTACTCCAAGATCACACTACAGCGAAGGAAAGGGAAATCTCCTGTTCCGTGCTATATACATAAGCGCAAAACGGAAGATTTCCCAGTCCTCCGCTATAGTGCAGTCACGCAGCTCTTAGATGACAGCTGCAAGGGTGCAGGAGGACCTAGCCCCCTGCAAAAAGGTAACTGAACTCTTTTTTTTCTAACCCTAAATTTCCCGTTCATAATTTTAAGTGAATGTAAGTTCGAGATTTTGGTCTCGAGCTTATACATTTCGAGCTTCCATTCATTCAATCTTGTGAAGGAGAACCACGCTAAGATATAGACAATCATGGAATGTGAACAATTAACATAGACACGGATACTCTGTGCCAAAAAAAAAAAAAAATGAAAGACATATTGCATGGGGCAAAACTCTTAGAGCTCAGAAGAGATCATTCAAAGAAGTCTGAAGGAAAAGAGCTTTGCGTTACTGTTCATATGACATTACAATTCAGTACAATGAGGGGTTAAAATGCATAATATGATGACCTGAAGGACACTGTTCTGCTCAAGACCTATAGGGTCCAAGACAAAACAACAGAAATAAAATGTCTCTTACCTGAAGAGCATGTGGGCCCATGAAGAGAAGGACCACCACCTTACTTTGTAACAATAGCCCCAGAGATAGAACAGTGCAAAGCTTTGTTCATTTGTAACATTCTGAGGAAATATTTCTCTCCACTACAGCAATCTTGAAATTTCTAAGGTCAATTTTTTTTTTGTTTTATTATTCAAATAATTTTTGGTATGCTAAAAAGAATTTAGAAGTTTTTCCACACACTCTTCCCCTTCTGAAATTCAACAATATGCAGAACTGGTTCAGCATCCTGGACTAAGAAGTGAAATACTTCATGAAGTACTTTAAAAACAAACAAGCTTTCCCACTGTGGGGCCTTAATCCATTTTCTTATCAAAGGCTGTGCAAGAAATTTCACAGTAATGCATGTCCTGTTAATTTCTCCCAGTTTCAGTTAAGCATTTAGCCTACCTTTACTCACAAAAAAGACCTACTGCTGCAGCTGGACAGAGAAATGCTCTTAGCAGCAGAAATAACCAACATCTATACCAAACCTTTTTCATGAATTACCAAGGAGTCAGACAGATCTACTTTGTTAGCCACCTAAGTATCACATTTAGCATCTAAATAGCACAACAGCTGATGGCTGAATAACATTTAGTTAGCCCGCATTTAGTAATCACTCCAAACACAACAGACAATACACCCACTCTGAGCCAAATACCCAGTTGTTTTAAGTAAATGCAACCTCCGAATTAGAATTCCAAATATACCCCAAAAGAACTAGAAATACATTCACATAGAATATGTCACCCTCTTTATGAGGACATTACACCACATAAAATCTGTTACCTGTTTATGAGGGAATTGCACCAACAGCCAATAATATTGGACTGCAAATATTAGAGGAATATTTGATTAAATGAGATCAAATAAAACTGTTAGTAAAAGCTGTTGCTGACTCACGGTATGGAATATCTACATGCCTTATATATTCAAACCCAACTTTAATCTAAAACACAAAGAAACAAAACTCATGATAAGGAATAACTCCATTTCCCTCCATATTGACACAGAGACTCTTCCCCCAACGTTACTTGTTTATCTCAGCACACCACTCCATTCAGTCATGTATAATGATAGAGCATCTAAAGCCAAAATAGTCATACACGTTAAATAAATAAAATGGCATCTGAAGCCTAGTCATAAGATCACTATAAAGTATATCAGCTATAGTAACAATAAGCCTGATGCAGCAGAGGGTTGAAATGAGTTACAAACACAAAGACATGGTGAAAGAAGGCAGTCCAGTTTTCTACTTCTTGTAAATAGGTATGTCCAAGATCCCCATGGAGTCCTGCAACACTAAACGGAATTCTAACATAAAGAGAATGTTACACCTGTAAAGGCAGGCTGGAATCCAGATAAGTGGAAAATCTACAAAAGATATGACTGACTTGTAGAATCAAGGAAAACTTTTAGCATCTAGGCTAAACAATACAACCTCAGTTCTATGGTGGGTAAAATATTGTTGCAAGACAAACTGTAGGAGGACATCGAACCATCTTTCTCCAACAATAAATTCATTCTAATCCAAATGAAAGGGAGTACACACAGGTACAACATCAGCATATGGCATGTCACTTATAATCCACATCAGTTGTTACAACAATACTTTATGAGTCCATCCATCCTTCAATGGATTCTGTTAATGTTTCAGATTTGGAATCAACAATGTCTGCTACACGGTTGTAGAATATGGTTCCATAATTTTACATGCATTAAAATTATTCAAGGAAAAGTAACAAAAATGATGCATTACAATAGAAAGGTAATAAATGTAATCATCAAGCAAGCAAATTAAATGGAAGTGAAATGCACTGTTGGTAATGGGACTTAGAACTATAATCATGCACAACTTAATAACCTGTTCCAGTGCCGACAATCAATTGTCTAACACTACTTGACCATACCAGCAGTAACTTAGAGACAATATTCTTACTCCTGCATTATCTAATGCTAGGCATCATATGATGATTTTCTTCTGGTTTTCGTTGTTACTGTACTATCTCTTCCAATTTTACTCCAGTTATGAGTGCTACATAGCCTGCAGTTTGTAGATCTGGATCTCCATAAACTATGATCTTCTTAAGCAATCCCAAACCTGGCCCGTAACCTGCTATCTTCCTCATGGGTCAAGGGTGTTGGATTCAGCATGTAAAGCACTGGGTGTAGCCATCAGCTTCACCAATTGGCTTCCCCCTCACTATACCTGCATTACCCCTCTCCTTACCACGGTGACTTCTTCTTTACATTCTATGTTCCTGATTATTTCAAAGGTGATCCTTTCCTTTACATAGTTACTATATCCTGGATCTGCTGATCTGCTATCCTCTCTCACACACACACACACACACACACACACACACACATACATACATATATATATATATATATATATATATATATATATATATATACACTTAGGCAGAATCACAGGAGCATGGATATCAAGCCGTGTTTCCATCTTCACTTAAGGACAGCCTGTAATTTTCTCCGTCTTTTTCCTCTGGTATAACAGTTTTTCCTGCATGACCATTTCTGGAAGAAGTCCCACTCCTTTGGCATGGATCTCTATTTCTCGCTGTTCTTCTCTCCTCACACTCCCAATCTGCACGCTGCCACTCTTGCCATTATTGTTCAAATTGAAGTTACATTTTGTTATAGTGCTTATATCTTAGACACATGTAAAAGCAAGAATAAAGCAATGTGCAGACAGCAAACTTTTAAAGGAGTAAACTGCAGAACAATTATGACCACAACTCTTACATAATAAATATTAACACTAAGCGACAGAGCAGGACCAAAACACTAATGGAGTAGAATGGACCTTAATATAAAGGCCTCAATGAGATGTCAGTCAAAGCAAATTAATTATTAATAGAGATTAAATATATATATATATACACCAGACTGAATGCTGAGTTATCCGATGCCTAATCAAAAAAGGCATGACTTTATGGAATGCTTAAAACTGCAAAGCATCAGAAACTTTATTTACTTTGCTATTAGCAAATTCCATGGTCATTAAGAAACATGTTTCAGAGGAATCCTAACACCAACCTAGTAGACCAAAGGCAGCTGAGTGAAGGAGCTCAAAGGACCACTACCATGTCATCGGGTCTATATTAGGTGAGCGAACGCTTAGCTTGTCGAACATTTAAATGTCGACAGCTAAAGAGCGAAAGCGTAAAACCGCAAATGGCCATTTCCGTGAATTTTTTTCTCAGGGAAAAATTTTGTTTGGCCTTTATCAGGAAGTTGCCCTTTTCCCCAATGTAGAGTGATCTTGGAGTTGGTATATTTAGTTAGAGGGGGTGTTGGAGTTTAAGGTTTGTTTAATTTTCCGATAGCCAAGCAAAATATTTTCCCTAAGAAAAAATTTGCGGTATTGGCCATTCGCAATTTTAAGGTTTCGATGTTTAGCTGTCGATGTTTAGCTGTTCGACAAGCTAAACAAACATTCGATTTTGTAATACAGATCCATGTCATCAGCCACTGAATGTAGAAAGACCCAAGTCACATACAGTCAAACAAAGTATAACCATTGCCTTACCCAGAGCAGAGACTGCAGAAATTGTGCAATGGTAACTGTATACCCCGATATGCATCCAAGTTGCACAGATCTGCACAAGCTGCATACAAGATAGACCCGAGTCAGGCAGTCCCACTTACAAAATGTTACTGCAATAACTGCATGAAAAGAGAATAGCATGCACAACCGCAGGTAGTTTTTGTTGGTTATTCAGAGTATTTGAAGTTGAGCTTTATTTAGAGATGATAGGTTTAATATAAATCTAATGATTCCACAACGTCCTGAAAGAACAAAGCAAAGTTTTACAACTTATATGTTTTAATTCCATCAAAAACATATCTAAAAGGTCAACCAAATTTCATATGTGCTTTTATTCATAGTGCATCCTAAGTGCACATTTAGTAGCAGGGCACCTCTGGGAGTTCAGTGCTCATAGTTTGAGCTTGAATCGAAAACTTACATTAAGAAAACAGGAATTAAAGCATTCTGCTGTACTATTAAATATGA